>NC_068435.1:25475887-25565887 GCF_023373465.1 Oncorhynchus keta | reverse complement strand
TATATGATATAGGGAATATTTTTAGACGTAATAATTTCAGACACAGCCCCAGACAATGCCCAGCTCTTTCCCAGATGACCTAACTTCCCTCCCAGCCCAGGCAGCATTCCCCTGGCTGTGCGCTGGTGTTACGATTTGGCCTTCACAGACACATTCCCTGGCTGTACGGTGGTGGTCGTGTTGGGTCTTCACAGACACATTCCCTGGCTGTACGGTGGTGGTCGTGTTGGGTCTTCACAGACACGTTCCCTGGCTGTACGGAGGTGGTTTGGGTTTTTGGTCTTCACAGACACGTTCCCTGGCTGTACGGTGGTGGGGGTGGTGTTTGGTCTTCATAGACACATACCCTGGCTGTACGGTGGTGGGGGTGGTGGTGGTGTTTGGTCTTCACAGACACATACCCTGGCTGTACGGTGGTGGGGGTGGTGGTGGTGTTTGGGCTTCACAGACACATTCCCTGGCTGTACGGTGGTGGTGGTGGTGTTTGGTCTTCACAGACACATTCCCTGGCTGTACGGTGGTGGGGGTGGTGGTGGTGTTTGGTCTTCACAGACACATTCCCTCGCTGTATAGTAGTGGTGGTGGTGTTTGGTCTTCACAGACACATTCCCTCGCTGTATAGTGGTGGTGGTGGTGTTTGGTCTTCACAGACACATTCCCTGGCTGTACGGTGGTGGTGGTATTTGGTCTTCACAGACACATTCCCTGGCTGTACGGTGGTGGTGGTGTTTGGTCTTCACAGACACATTCCCTGGCTGTACGGTGGTGTTTTGGGCTTCACAGACACATTCCCTGGCTGTATGGTGGTGGTGGTCGTGTTTTGGGCTTCACAGACACATTCCCTGGCTGTACGGTGGTGGTGGTGGTGGTGTTTGGTCTTCACAGACACATTCCCTGGCTGTACGGTGGTGGGGGTGGTGGTGGTGTTTGGTCTTCACAGACACATTCCCTCGCTGTATAGTGGTGGTGGTGGTGTTTGGTCTTCACAGACACATTCCCTGGCTGTACGGTGGTGGTGGTGGTGTTTGGTCTTCACAGACACATTCCCTGGCTGTACGGTGGTGGTGGTGGTGTTTGGTCTTCACAGACACATTCCCTGGCTGTACGGTGGTGGTGGTGGTGTTTGGTCTTCACAGACACATTCCCTGGCTGTACGGTGGTGGTGGTGGTGTTTGGTCTTCACAGACACATTCCCTGGCTGTACGGTGGTGGTGGTGGTGTTTGGTCTTCACAGACACATTCCCTAGCTGTACGGTGGTGGTGGTGTTTGGTCTTCACAGACACATTCCCTAGCTGTACGGTGGTGGTGGTGTTTGGTCTTCACAGACACATTCCCTGGCTGTACGGTGGTGTTTTGGGCTTCACAGACACATTCCCTGGCTGTATGGTGGTGGTGGTCGTGCTTTGGGCTTCACAGACACATTCCCTGGCTGTACGGTGGTGGTGGTGGTGTTTGGTCTTCACAGACACATTCCCTGGCTGTACGGTGGTGGGGGTGGTGGTGGTGTTTGGTCTTCACAGACACATTCCCTCGCTGTATAGTGGTGGTGGTGGTGTTTGGTCTTCACAGACACATTCCCTGGCTGTACGGTGGTGGTGGTGGTGTTTGGTCTTCACAGACACATTCCCTAGCTGTACGGTGGTGGTGGTGTTTGGTCTTCACAGACACATTCCCTGGCTGTACGGTGGTGGTGGTGTTTGGTCTTCACAGACACATTCCCTGGCTGTATGGTGGTGGTGGTGTTTGGTCTTCACAGACACATTCCCTGGCTGTACGGTGGTGGTGGTGGTGTTTTGGGCTTCACAGACACATTCCCTGGCTGTACGGTGGTGGTGGTGGTGGTGTTTTGGGCTTCACAGACACATTCCCTGGCTGTACGGTGGTGGTGGTGGTGTTTTGGGCTTCACAGACACATTCCCTGGCTGTACGGTGGTGGTGGTGGTGTTTTGGCTTCTCAGACAGATGTCTGGGTTGTTATGTAGTACTGCAGTAATTAGCAGGTCGGCCTGAGCAGTAAACCTCCAGAGGATCCGGAAGAATCAAGTGTTTTTACGAAGGAAGGACAGGAGAGGAAGAGGGGAGGACAGGGGAAGTGGGTAGGCTGGAGGCACCCTCCCCTCCCATCCCTCCAGCACGTCTGGAGAACCCCCCCCCATCTTCTTACCCCCTCCTCTGAGATTCCACAGGAGAATGGCTTCTCTTTCACAACGAAACATGTAATGTGGGTGCAACTGAGACATTGGCTCTGAGAGTTTTTCGTTGTAACGTATCACAATTACAAACATCTTCCGAGCGCTAGTATAATTCCAAAACAAGAGGTAACCAAACAGAATATGTAGAGAAGAAAACTGCTATTCTACATCTTCTGTCTTGCAGTTCACTCTGTCTCTCTTCTGAGCATGTGCAGACAGACTGACCCCCATTACCACGACAACTCCCCAGCTATGCTACAGCTGTGCTTGCTCGTTTGTAAAGTGCAAATCTTTTCACCTTTCCTAAACAGGACTGATAACAGTAGATGTTGATCAACCCTGGCCTCTCGTAGCCTATAGATGGCCATCTTAACGGCCTCCCGTTGCCTCTCCTTTTTTTCTCCAACCTTTAACCGGCCAACGTTTTATGCCTGCTCTTTACTTCTGCCAGAATTGATTTCCTTTCACACTATCTCATTCTGGCTTCTCCCCCTGTTCTTTAACACACACACACACACACACACACACACACACACACACACACACACACACACACACACACACACACACACACACACACACACACACACACACACACACACACACACACACACACACACACACACACACACACACACACACACACACACACACACACACACACACACACACACACACACACACACACACGCACGCGCGCACACACACACACACACACACACACAGTCATTGTTTGGATTGGGAGTCTTCAATATTTCATTGGAACGTGGTAATTACATTACACCACTAGATTCTGTGCAGATACCACCATATTATGGGTGACAATTCACCACATTATTAGCAGGCTTTAATCTATGGGGTGTCATGGTGCATTCAGACAGAAAGCAGTTAGGCCAAGGGGCTTATATTCAGTGGTAGTAGACTAGACTATAGAAGTTACATCTCAAAAGGCAACCTTTCCCCTATATAGTGCCCTACTTTTGACCAGGGGCCATAGGACTGAGTGTACAAAACATTAAGTACACCTTCCTAATATTGAGTTGCACCCTCTACCTTTGTCCTCAGAACAGCCTCAATTCGTCGGGGCATGGACTCTACAAGGTGTCGAAAGCGTTCCACAGGGATGCTGGCCCAAGTTGACTCCAATGCTTCCCACAGTTTTGTCAAGTTGGCAGGTGGACCATTCTTGATACACATGGGAAACTGTTGAGCGTGAAAAACCCAGGATAGTTGCGGTTTTTGACTCTCTCAAACCTGTGTGCTTGGTACCTACTACCATACCTCGTTCGAAGGCACTTACATATTTTGTCTTGCCCCTTCACCCTTTGAATGGAACATGTACACAATCCATGTCTCAATTGTCTCAGGGCTTAAAAATACTTCTTTAACCTGTTTCCTCCCCTTCACCTACACTGATTGAAATGGGTTGAACAGTTGCCATCAATAACGATCATAGCTTTCACCTGGATTCACCTGGTCAGTCTATGTCATGGAAAGAGCCGTTCCTAATGTTTTGTACCCTCAGTGTATAGTAGATAGGGTGCCGTTTGAGACACGTATAGAGACACTGGGCTCTCACACCATGGCATGGGAGACATATCCAGCAGCACTGAGTTGTGTGTTAAAGCACTGTCACCGCCCCTGTTTTAGATGGAAGACAAATGTGACGGGGGTCGGGGTTGAGGAGGGAGAGCGAGGGAGAGTGAAAGTGCTCCCCGATAAAGGGCTTTGTTAACCTTGTGTCGCACTAGACTGAATGGAGGGGAAAATTAGGCGCGAGATTATGATCGTCATACAGGAGACTGCTGAATGGCGAAAGGGGGGTGGAAGCTGCTGGGTAGTGTTGCTCTAAGAACATGTAAGATGTAGCTATTCCGAACCAAAGACATTCAGGAGACACGGTCCTACTTTTTGATGACTTACTGTATTGCAAAGATCTGTAATATGTACTTGACCTATGTGTCTATGGGATTGGTATAAAGTGTTATATCTGTCTATGAGCAACCTGCAACGTGGTGCTACAAGCTGCAGATGGGAGAAGTCACGCTTATTCCTGAACAACATTATCTTGTTTTTATTAGATGACCCAGCTGTAAACACCCAGTACTCTACCTCTACATCTGCCCTCAGAAACTCCCACCCCAGCTGCTCTCAGTTTATTCTGTTGCCAGGACCCCCCTCGCACTCCGACGAATGAGTCAAATCCTCAGCACTCTGCTCTGTCTTTTCCCACCATACAGTGGGTTTGTTACAAGCTATGGCAATGAGCCCACAGTGTCCAGTCCACCACCTCACAGCCGCACTCACTCAGTAGACAGTAAACACAACCCACTGCACAGTAACTATCTACAGGCTGGACTGTGGACATCTCTCTGCTGAGGTTAGGCAGTGGCAAAGAGAGATAATTAAATGCAGGTTAATCGCCTGCTTCCAATGGTCCGTCTAAATGAGAATGGAACTGAATGTGCAGCAGCTGGAAATGGCCATGGAGCTCTGCTGTGATTGATTCTGTGGTTAAAGATGCCCAGGAACAGAACCCATTACTGGGGTGTGAATAGGTAAAGGTGAGAGACAGCTGGGGTTTCCTCCAGACCTCTCACCCAGAGCTGGGGAGAAGAGACAGCCACTTAGCCCTGTCTGAGAGGGCTCTGAAAGGGGGAGATCTCAACCCTGCTCCCTTCTTCCTTATCCCAGTCACTCAGGTCAGGATTTACATTTAGCTGGTCAGACCATATTACTATAGGCTCAAGTAGGGTTGGAAATTACATTAACTTTCCCAAAATTCCCAGGTTTTCCAGAAATCCTGGTTGAAATCCTGGGAATTTTTGGAAAGTTACCAAAATGTTGCAACCCTAGGCTCATGATAGTGTTGTACAAGTTTTATGCAGAAAATGAGGTTAAGTCTTACGGCACATTGTTATAAACACATTGTTAAGGGCTCTGTTAGTTTATATAGTAGTAAGCAATCAATGTGGGGCAAAGGCAGGTATCTAACTGCACCAACCCGTGTTTGCATCAGCCAGTGGTATGTAGTAGATGCATAACCACTGGGTGGATGCTGCCTCTATATGCCACAAGCTCCCGTTGAAATCACACCTCTCATTACAGAGTTAGAAGCAAAGACCCCCCGCTAGTTTGTTGGCAAATCATCACAGCGGTGAAAGAGATCTATAAAGGCCCTCAATAGAGAGAGAGAAATAGAGGACGAGAGACAGAGGCAGAAAAAGAGAACGAAAGACAAAGGCAGAAAAACAGAACAAGAGAGATAGGAAGAAAAAGAGAACGAGAGATAGAGGCAGAAAAAGAGAACGAGAGAGATAGGCAGAAAAAGAGAACGAAAGACAAAGGCAGAAAAACAGAACGAGAGAGATAGGAAGAAAAAGAGAACGAGAGAGATAGGCAGAAAAAGAGAACGAGAGACAGAGGCAGAAAAAGAGAACGAGAGAGATAGGCAGAAAAAGAGAACGAAAGACAAAGGCAGAAAAACAGAATGAGAGAGATAGGAAGAAAAAGAGAACGAGAGAGATAGGCAGAAAAAGAGAACGAGAGAGATAGGCAGAAAAAGAGAATGAGAGATAGAGGCAGAAAAAGAGAACGAGAGACAAAGGCAGAAAAACAGAACGAGAGACAAAGGCAGAAAAACAGAACGAGAGAGATAGGCAGAAAAAGAGAACGAGAGACAGAGGCAGAAAAAGAGAACGAGAGACAGAGGCAGAAAAAGAGAACGAGAGAGATAGGCAGAAAAAGAGAACGAGAGAGATAGGCAGAAAAAGAGAACGAGAGACACAGGCAGAAAAAGAGAACGAGAGAGATAGGCAGAAAAAGAGAACGAGAGAGATAGGCAGAAAAAGAGAACGAGAGACAGAGGCAGAAAAAGAGAACGAGAGAGATAGGCAGAAAAAGAGAACGAGAGACAGAGGCAGAAAAACAGAACGAGAGACAAAGGCAGAAAAAGAGAACGAGAGAGATAGGCAGAAAAAGAGAACTAGGGAGATAGGTAGAAAAAGAGACCGAGAGACAGAGGCAGAAAAAGAGAACAAGAGGCAGAGGAAGAAATGCATGCATGTGCGTGTGTGTGTGTGTGTGTGTGTGTGTGTGTGTGTGTGTGTGTGTGTGTGTGTGTGTGTGTGTGTGTGTGTGTGTGTGTATGAGTGTTTGTGTGTGTGTGTATGAGTGTTTGTGTGTGTGTGTGTGTGTGTGTGTGTGTGTGTGTGTGTGTGTGTGTGTGTGTGTGTGTGTGTGTGTGTGTGTGTGTGTGTGTGTGTGTGTGTGTGAAATCATCCATTTCCTGAGAGATTCTCAATCCACCCTGGTGATAAATCAGGCCCAGTGTTAATTGGTATGAAAACAACACTTTGGCAGTATATAATGTTTTATGTGTCTTTCATGTGCTTTATTATAATACTAATGAGGAGCTGTATATCAAGAGAGACAGAGAGCGAGAGAGTCGGCAGCATGGCGCGGTGCAGAGTGGTAGAGGATAAGCTCCTTAGCAGGATCACCGGGATCTGAGAGCCGCAACACAGAACAGGCGGAACACAATCAGCCAGCCTCTCATTTGCAATCAGTAATTAGTATGCAAATGAGCCCAGGGGACCACACAAGTACTAGTGTATTACAAGGGTCTGATTATGACTCCTCCGGGCCTCTGGGAGAGCAGACTGAGCACTGAGAAAACTCCTCACCTCCCTCAGCAGGTGCCAAGTATCACATACCAGCAGGCCGTTTGCTCCCCTACCTGTCAGTCAGGGCTCCTGGCATATCAGCTGAGAGAATATGCCTGGGTGGGTGTTTTTTTTATAGTGGTCCTATGACATGAGAGCTGGGTTTTCCTGGTGACCTTCTGTGTCTGTCCCAGCCTCTCTTGTCTTAAGTGCTGGCCAGGCTTGGCTTTCTACAGCTAATCTGCTGCCATTCAGAGACAATGGCTGTACATTTGACTGCTGGCCAGAAATGAACAAGCCCACCAAGGGAAATTGAAATTCTTGCTCCATTTTTGAATGGTTGAAATGACAAGCATTTGGTCATAGAATATTATTCTGCATTGATGGAGTACACTACACCCCCGTGCCAGTGAAATATGTGCACTATTAAGAATGCATTTCATGTAGTGTACTATACATGCGATATGTTAAGCATTATGTTGTGAAACATTTGGATTGATTGTAACAGTTCTGTGTTTATCCTGCTGACCAATTGAATGGAAAACCACAATAGAGAAAATGGTGTATGCAACACTGTGACAAATAGGCAGGAGGCGTTTAGCTAGTTTGCTGAGGGTGAAATTTACCCTCCCTGGCTTGCTGGGAAAAAGGAGAGCATCACACACACACACACACACACACACACACACACACACACACACACACACACACACACACACACACACACACACACACACACACACACACACACACACACACACACACACACACAGAGAGAGAGAGAGCAGCATCGCATCACCAGGCCTCTAAATGAATCCCGACAGGCTGTGAGGAAGATTGGGGCCCATTATGGCGAGCAGTGTCCTCTGACACCCCGGCCTTAAAGAGTGGCGGCCAATTGAATCCCTTGCCAAACGGCGACTGGCTCTGCCGTGATTTTCCCCGTGACCTGATTTAAGGAGAACAGAGAGAAGCAGGATCTATAACACCCTGACTGCCCTCTCCCTTTGTTCTCCTACAGAGCCAGGAATAGTCAGGCAAGGCATATTGGGTGTGGAGATTATAGGTGTATTGATGGAATGGGAGGGATGAGCTGGGGAGTGGGGGCCTGGGAGGAGAGGATGCTGATCTACTTTGCTCTCACCCAGAGGGAGCCATTGATGCTAGCTCAGGTCCATCCACCCCAGCCACAGCCCCAGGCACACACACACACACACACACACACACACACACACACACACACACACACACACACACACACACACACACACACACACACACACACACACACACACACACACACACACACACACACACACACACACACACACACACACACACACACACACACACACACACACACACACACACACACACACACACACACACAGATCCTCCAGTCTATGGCAGTGTAGAGCAGTGAAGGAGTCAGTGTACTCTGACTGCCCTTGGCTGAACACTCAAGCTGAACAACATCCAGTGCAGGAGGGCAAGATGTTGGCCCCATACTGGAAAATATCCACCATCCACTATCCACACAATGGGTAGTGTAGAGCAAAGCTCATAAATCTGCCATTGATTCCCTGTGCTTTGGTATGGGGGTTAACTGATGCTGTCCTTCCCAGAGCCACCCAGGGATAGTGAGCTGTTGTCCACCAGAAACATAGGAAGTGTACCATAAGATATGCCTGGACACAGTTTTTTTCTCTCTCCACACTGCAATAAAAGTTCTCGGCAGTGGCTCTTCATCCAGGCCAGTTACGATCTGTCTCGTTGGTTTGGTTTACAGAAGACTGTGATCACTCAGGCAAGCAGGGAAGCCAGTAAATCACTGAAGTAAAATGCTCAGAGAAAAGGCATCACTAGTCAGGCGTCTTAATTGAGTGTTCCTGGATGTTATGTATGTGTTTTTGTTTGGGTGTCACTAGCCTCTCCAGCTCTGATATACTCTCCACCTTGCCACAATCCTCTCTTTACTCCTCCATAGTGCAATAGGGTGCAGAGAGGTCCCCATAATTTAACTAACCATTTTGTGTCCTCCTCTCCTCCCCCTCCTCTCTCCTCTCCTCCGCTCCACCTCATTCTACTCCTTGTCGACCTCCTCCTCCTCTTCTCCCTCCTCCTCCTCTCCTCCTCTCCACCTCCTCTTCCTCCTCGTCCTCGTCCTCCTCTCCTCCTCTTCCTTCTCAGCCTCCTCCTCCTTTTCTCTGCTCCTCCTCTCGTCCTCAGCCTCCTGGGTGACAGCAGTACTAGTGATGCTCCAGCAGGCCAAATGCTCCACAGGGGGCTCGTTCCACCAAGCAAATATTATTGCACACTGGAATCATTTATAAGGAGCGTATACCCCCCCTCTTCCTAAACGACCCTCCCTCCATCCCCCCACCCCTCATCCCCTTTCTGGTGGCAGAGGCTCATAGAGGTGGTATTTATTAGTGGGTTTGTTCCCTCCCTGCTTCTAATATTTCATCCAGTGAAAAGGGACGGGTGGGGGTGTATGGGGGTTTGAGGTAAAGGGACAGGTGGGGGTGTATGGGGGTTTGAGGTAAAGGGACGGGTGGGGGTGTATGGGGGTTTGAGGTAAAGGGACAGGTGGGGGTGTATGGGGGTTTGAGGTAAAGGGACAGGTGGGGGTGTATGGGGGTTTGAGGTAAAGGGACGGGTGGGGGTGTATGGGGGTTTGAGGTAAAGGGACGGGTGGGGGTGTATGGGGGTTTGGGGTAAAGGGACAGGTGGGGGTGTATGGGGGTTTGAGGTAAAGGGACGGGTGGGGGTGTATGGGGGTTTGAGGTAAAGGGACGAGTGGGGGTGTATGGGTTTTGGGGTAAAGGGACGGGTGGGGGGTGTATGGGGGTTGGAGTAAAGGGACGGGTGGGGGTGTATGGGGTTTGGGGTAAAGGGACGGGTGGGGGGGTTTGTGGTAAAGGGACGGGTGAGGGTGTACGGGGGTTTTGGGTAAAGGGACGGGTGGGGGTGTATGGGGGTTTGGGGTAAAGGGACAGGTGGGGGTGTATGGGGGTTTGAGGTAAAGGGACTGGTGGGGGTGTATGGGGGTTTGAGGTAAAGGGACGGGTGGGGGTGTATGGGTTTTGGGGTAAAGGGACGGGTGGGGGGTGTATGGGGGTTGGAGTAAAGGGACGGGTGGGGGTGTATGGGGGTTTGGGGTAAAGGGACGGGTGGGGGTGTATGGGGGTTTGTGGTAAAGGGACGGGTGAGGGTGTATGGGGGTTTTGGGTAAAGGGACGGGTGGGGGTGTATGGGGGTTTGGGTTAAAGGGACAGGTGGGGTGTATGGGGGCTTGGAGTAAAGGGATGGGAGGGGGTGTATGGGGGTTTGGGGTAAAGGGACGGGTGAAGGTGTACTGGGGTTTGGGGTAAAGGGACGGGGGGGCGTGTATGGGGGTTTTGGGTAAAGGGACTGGTGGGGGTGTATGGGGGTTTGGGGTAAAGGGACGGGTGGGGGTGAATGGGTTTTGGGGTAAAGGGACGGGTGGGGGTGTATGGGGGCTTGGAGTAAAGGGACGGGTGGGGGTGTATGGGGGTTTGAGGTAAAGGGACGGGTGGGGGTGTATGGGGGTTTGAGGTAAAGGGACGAGTGGGGGTGTATGGGGTTTGGGGTAAAGGGACGGGTGGGGGTGTATGGGGGTTGGAGTAAAGGGACGGGTGGGGGGGGTATGGGGGTTTGGGGTAAAGGGACGGGTGGGGGTGTATGGGGGTTTGTGGTAAAGGGACGGGTGAGGGTGTATGGGGGTTTTGGGTAAAGGGACGGGTGGGGGTGTATGGGGGTTTGGCTTAAAGGGACATGTGGGGTGTATGGGGGCTTGGAGTAAAGGGATGGGAGGGGTGTATGGGGGTTTGGGGTAAAGGGACGGGTGAAGGTGTACTGGGGTTTGGGGTAAAGGGATGGGGGGGTGTATGGGGGTTTTGGGTAAAGGGACTGGTGGGGGTGTATGGGGGTTTGGGGTAAAGGGATGGGTGGGGGTGTATGGGTTTTGGGGTAAAGGGACGGGTGGGGGTGTATGGGGGCTTGGAGTAAAGGGACGGGTGGGGGTGTATGGGGGTTTGAGGTAAAGGGACGGGTGGGGGTGTACTGGGGTTTGGGGTAAAGGGACGGGGGGGGTGTATGGGGGTTTTGGGTAAAGGGACTGGTGGGGGTGTATGGGGGTTTGGGGTAAAGGGATGGGTGGGGGTGTATGGGTTTTGGGGTAAAGGGACGGGGGGGGGTGTATGGGGGCTTGTAGTAAAGGGACGGGTGGGGGTGTATGGGGGTGTATGGGGGTTTGAGGTAAAGGGACAAGTGGGGGTGTATGGGTTTTGGGGTAAAGGGACGGGTGGGGGTGTATGGGGGCTTGGAGTAAAGGGACGGGAGGGGGTGTATGGGGGTTTGGAGTAAAGGGACGGGTGAGGGTGTACTGGGGTTTGGGGTAAAGGGACGGGTGGGGGTGTATGGGGGTTTGGGGTAATTGGACAGGTGGGGGTGTATGGGGGTTTGGGGTAAAGGGACGGGTGAGGGTGTATGGGGTTTTGGGTAAAGGGACGGGTGGGGGTGTATGGGGGTTTGGGGTAAAGGGACGGGTGGGGGTGTATGGGTGTTTGGGGTAATGGGATGGGTGGGGGTGTATGGGGGTTTGGGGTAAAGGCACAGGTGGGGGAGTATGGGGGCTTGGAGTAAAGGGACGGGAGGGGGTGTATGGTGGTTTGGGGTAAAGGGACGGATGGGGGTGTATAGGGGTTTGGGGTAAAGGGACAGGTGGGCGTGTATGGGGGCTTGGAGTAAAGGGACGGGATGGGGTGTATGGGGGTTTGGGGTAAAGGGACGGGTGGGGGTGTATAGGAGTTTGCGGTAAAGGGCCTCATGGGGTTTGGGGTAAAGGGACGGGTGGGGGTGTATGGGGGTTTGGGGTAAAGGGGTGGTGGTGGGGGAGGGGATAATGACACACACTACACCACCATCGTGGGCCTCTCTTTGCTGGCTGCTGTGACAGCTGTAATTGTGGATCACATCAAAAGGGAGAGCAGGGAACACCTACCCCACCTTTCTCTCCCTGAAAGGACACGAGAAGTGAGCTGCTCAAAATATCAAATACATCAGAACCCGAGTGCTTTGATGAGTGCTATCCTGTCTTAATGTTTCGATTTTTGATGTCATAATTATAGGTGTTGGTTTGAACCTCTCGAAACGAAGCCAAGGCCTACTGTTAAATATATGACAAAAGAGACATCTTTCTTAGAATTGCTGGGAGGGAGACTGTGCATACGTGGCGGCAGTGTATAGAATTTAGATTAAAAGGTTTGAAGACAAGGCCAGAGGGGTCAAACCAAATGTCACATGAATAACAATGAGGCATGTGTATAAATTGGTTGCAGGTGCCTTTGGTCAACAAGGGTCAGGCCACCACCATTTTTTCTACCCAATTACAAATGGGTGACACGTCTAAATGTACCCTGTCTAGATGAGGCGTCTAAATGTACCCTGTCTAGATGAGGCGTCTAAATGTACCCTGTCTAGATGAGGCGTCTAAATGTACCCTGTCTAGATGAGGCGTCTAAATGTACCCTGTCTAGATGAGGCGTCTAAATGTACCCTGTCTAGATGAGGCGTCTAAATGTACCCTGTCTAGATGAGGCGTCTAAATGTACCCTGTCTAGATGAGGCGTCTAAATGTACCCTGTCTAGATGAAGCGTCTAAATGTACCCTGTCTAGATGAGGCGTCTAAATGTACCCTGTCTAGATGAGGCGTCTAAATGTACCCTGTCTAGATGAGGCGTCTAAATGTACCCCTTCTAAATGTACCCCGTCTAAATTTATCCTGTCTAAATGTATCCTGTCTAAATGTATCCTGTCTAAATGTATCCCGTGTAAATTTATCCTCTCTAAATGTATCCCGTCTAAATGTATCCCGTCTAAATGTATCCTGTCTAAATGGCGCGTCAAAATGTATCCTGTCTAAATGTATCCCGTCTAAATGGCGCGTCTACATTTATCCTGTCTAAAAGTATCCCGTCTAAATTGATCCTGTCTGAATGTATCCCGTCTAAATGTATCCCGTCTAAATTGATCCTGTCTAAATGTATCCCATCTAAATTTATCCTGTCTAAATGTATCCCGTCTAAATGTATCCTGTCTAAATGTATCCCGTCAAAATGGCGTGTCTAAATGTATCCTGTCTAAATGTATCTGGTCTAAATGACACTTCTTAATATATCCCGTCTAAATGAAGCGTCTAAATGTATCCTGTCTAAATTTATCCTGTCTGAATGACGCATCTAAAAGTTTCCTGTCTAAATGACGCTTCTAAATCTATCCCGTCTAAATGTATCCCGTCTAAATGAAGCGTCTAAATGTATCCTGTCTAAATGATGAGTCTAAATGTATCCTGTCTAAATTTATCCTGTCTAAATGACGCTTCTAAAAGTTTCCTGTCCAAATGACGCTTCTAAATCTATCCCGTCTAAATGTATCCCGTCTAAATGAAGCGTCTAAATGTATCCTGTCTAAATGATGAGTCTAAATGTATCCTGTCTAAATTTATCCTGTCTAAATGACGCTTCTAAAAGTTTCCTGTCCAAATGACGCTTCTAAATCTATCCCGTCTAAATGTATCCTGTCTAAATGTATCCCGTCTAAATTAAGCGTCTAAATGTATCCTGTCTAAATGTATCCTGTCTAAATGACGCTTCTAAATATATCCCGTCTAAATGAAGCGTCTAAATGTATCCTGTCTAAATTTATCCTGTCTAAATGACGCTTCTAAATATATCCCGTCTAAATGACGGGATATAAATCCTGTCTAACTCTTTCATTGGCTTGTTTAGCCCTCCAGTCCCTGCTGTTATAGAGGCACTGTCTCATTCCTTTGTCTCTTCACCTCTAGCTTAGCCCCTCTTAATGCTGGGAACGTGACCAGGCAGGTGGACTCAGGTTTGTGTGAGTGTGTGTGTGCTGGGACTATGGGAGGGAGTTCACCCTACCCTGTCACTGTCCTGGCACTCACAGTGTGGTTATTGGAGCTTAATGATGCTATTCTGCCATCCTCTCTCAGCTCAATGGTGGTCCTTTTCAAGGTAGACAGCTCCGAATAGGGTTCCATTCCTTGGGAGGGGTTAGGGGGTGTAGGAGGGTGTATAGATACCCCCTGAGAGACCCCCCCTCCACAGTGGCTGTATTGTCTCCTTGGGCAAACATTCCCACAGAAAGGCAGGGGGAAGAAACCATTTGGCTCCCCCAGCTTGTGGTTCTTTTTCTGGACTAGAGGAGGTCCCCGTCAGTCAACAGCTGGACATGACGTGACAAATTGGGGGCTTTGTCTTTCCGAGGAGGTGGGGGAGTGGAGGCCAAGTGGCTTAGGGAGCTGACATTGAAAGGATGTGTAGCCAATAGAATGGATTGTCCCCCCCCCCCCAATGTACAATGCAAATGGCAGTTTAAGGAAAATATGGTCCTGCTTTGTTATAAAGTAAAACGCTCAACTTCATTGAGGTGATAGAGAAAGGGAAAGAAAGACCTCCCCTGTCGGCATTCCCTTGGAGACCACAGGTGAGGCGAAACGCTGATATCTGGATTTTTTACTTGGATTTTGTTACAACAGCGGATTTGGTAACAAATGAGTCTCCGCAAACCTCGTAAAACAACCCAGAATAGCAAAACATCTCACCACTGTAATTATTTGCTGGATTCTGAGCAGCCATAAAACACGCTCTGAGCTTTGGGTTTTAAAGCTCTACTGTGATTGGGTATAAACCAAGTGGCTCTCAGACTTAAAGGGGGGATGCTACCAGATTTCTTAGTCATCATTATGGGCTCAGACCTTAGCTCCTTGGCAAGTGGCAGCCATTTTAACTGGTCTCTGTCCTTTGTTTTGTAGTGGGCCTGGGTTCCCCCGCTGGCGACCCTGGGGTGAAAAAGCTCTGCATTTGACAGAGTCCACCTCTTAACTTGTTAACTTGCTAATTGGCCAGCAGTCACTTCATGAGCTGAACAATAGACTACTAGCTGAGCGATGAGCCCCTCTTCTAGAGAGGGAGAGGGTGCGAGAGGCCAGGTGGTGGTGAGGGTGGTGGTGGCGGTGGTGGGAGCAGAAAGGGGGGCAAGGGTGGAGGGACGGGTGACTTGGGGTTGTGTGTGAGGCTTGTTGTGTGTGGGGTCCTGCCTGGTTGCCAGGGAGATGAGGGGCCTTATATATTGGTTGGAGGAACGGAGTACTGGTCTGACCCAGGGAGATGGGGTGGTGGGAGGCAGGTGGGATGCACTGTTTTACTCCCCTCTCTCTCCTCTTCTCCTGTCCTTCGGCCCCCCAGATTCAGAGGAGCAGAGGAGTTTGTTTGCCCAGTGGAGGATTGGCTTAGTAGTGCTGGCTGGCTGGGTTGGTTGTGGGCTAAAAGGAGGTGCAGGCGTTTAGACCCAGACCATGTTAAGTAATTAGGGAGAGCTTACAGGGCCATTTCCATGACAGCTGTTCCGAGAGCAAACAGAGAGCTGCCCAGAGGGAGCCGCGGATGCATTGTGATCTGTTTGTTGGAACAAGGTTGCCAAATACAATATGGCAGCATGTGCAGCCCAGACATCCAGAGATGTCCAACCAGAGTCTATGTATGGAAACACAAACACTATTACAACAGCAGCACAGAAGGGAAAGAACAGGGTACAAAGAGAACAGGGTACTAGTCTTGGGTTTCATCTAACCAGTAAATGGACCAATACACAAAATATGCCGTTTTCTGCACTTTTGCAAGATTAACTAATACACCCAAGGATGATATTCAGGTTAAAATACAGGTTGAACATGGTATTTCAAATGTTTCAAAGAATTTAAGGGAAATACATTTTTAAAAATGTGAGGATTGTTTTCTCTCCCTGAAGAGAAGGCCTCAGATGCCTATCTCTCCCTGTAGTCTGTCTGATGCCATATGGGACCCAGTTGGAGTCCCTGTGTTAAATAAATGGCTGGAGAGTTGGCCCATGTGTTAGCCATGTTACAATAACAGCCCCTGCATCCCATGTCCCGGCAGGTCCCAGTGTGGCACTGCAAGGCCCGGGGGGACCAAGGGGGGGGTCAGGTGAACTCATGCTTAACAGAGGGCCCTTCCTATGGGCCGGCTCCCCAGCCAAGGTCCAGGCTTTACCCAGGGCCTTGTATATTTTCCTGGTTCTTCTTTATTTATCCACTGAAAATCCATCTGGAGCAGCTTCAAAGGAATTTCCCCCCTCCCCCCCCACCCCAAAACAACCAAGGTTGAGAGAGAGAAAAACAAGGTGTAACAGTGTTAGATCGTCTGGCATGTTTACCTTGCTGTCTTAAACTTTTAACATGAACTCTATCGTCTTAAACTTTTAACATTGGGAAAGGGAGGGGCTTTGTCTTGCCGTCATTTCCCGTAGCTCATTTACTAGACAGGGGTTACGGGCCATGCCATTGGAACACACAAGCTCTTTTAAAGGGACTTTGGAGGGGTTTTCCCTCTCTAATGCTTAGTATTTGTGTAGGTAGTCTGTGGTTGCTGCCGCAACATTTCTCACCTTATTTTGTCTAGGTAGAGAGCAGGTGTCATCCAGCTTTTTCCCCTGGCTGGTGTGAGAGTTCATACAGTAGCCATTTTGCAGCTTCAGGGCTTCCATCAAGTCTTATGGTACCCATATTCTACTCTACCTCAATTATAGCATTCCTGCTGTTGGTTAGACACTCTCTATGAAACCAGCATGTTGGTGTGGATGCTTAGTGTACGCCCTATCAGCATTCTTGCTGTTGGTTATACACTCCAGTATGTATGAAACTAGTATGCTTAGAGCTAACGTACACCCTAATGAGGCACTACATATTGTTAAAGCTGTGCGTACCTCTTCAACCGCACCACCAGCAAACCATTAAATCAATAAGCCTGGATCATTTCATAAGCATCCAATTAAACTTGGTCGTACAGCACTGCATTCAAATGCACTGATTTTCTCAGTCTGTGGGACATGCAAACACACTCACAAACACATCCACACCAACACACACACACACACACATTTAGCTACGAGTCTGCCTCCTCTCCCCTGTATACTGTATGTATCGGGTGGAAGATGCCTTTCATGTGGCTCCCCGCTCTCCTTCCTAATAGCCTGCCTTGTCTGCTAGCCTGATGGGCTGTTTTCATAGCTCAAGCTGTGGCAGGGAGGGGGGCAGAGTGTCAGCAGGAGCAGAATAACCACTCCATCAGGCCTCTGTGTCAAACAATACAAACATGATCTCTATATTTGGAGAGAAGCTGCGCACCGCTTGCCACACGGGAAAGGCTGAGGAAAAAGTGCCGGCGCCGGCGTGGTATCATTTAAACCCAGTGGCATGGAATGATAAATAAAACCCACAGTGTTTCGCCTCTCAGTCATGGTTGTTAGAGCTGGCGGAGAGAGGCTGCACCAGAACCTCATCTCTCTCTCTCTCTCTCTCTCTCTCTCTGTGCGCTCCACCCATGTACTCTCTCTCTCTCTCTCTCTCTCTCTCTCTCTCTTTATCCCTTCTTTCCCATCCTTGCCATGTCTGTGTGGGTATGATGGGCGAAGCGTGTTTTAAGGGCTCTCAATGACGGCCTGCGCCCCCCCCCCCCATGTACCCCTCCTCCGCCCAACCCTCCTCCCAACCCTCCTGCTTGGCATCTGTTAAGCTGCTGAAGAGAAAGTTGTGTGCTGAGACCGGTCCGTCTTGCTGTGTGGATGTGAACAAGCACATGCCTGTTCTACCCCGGTGGCCTATGAAATGAGAAAATCAGCCACTGTGATGCCGACGGGAGCAGGGCTTGGGTGATAAATCTGCGAGGGCTTTTTTGCATGTGTGTGTGTATGTGTGGATGTGTGCATGTGTGCGTGTGCGCGTGCGTGTGTGTGTACATCCATTGAGCCATGGGGTTAAGATTTGGGGATTTGATTTCACACCAGCAAACATCTGTGTCAGGAAACCCATCACCTTAAATGCATGACATTAAAACATGTATGAGTTCATTCTTTAGCTCCACTGACATTTATTTCTTATCAGTTGGCTTGTTATTTTTATTTCTGTGAATATTCCACCCCAGATTATTAGAGGTCACATTACTAATCTATAGCTCTCACACAGGAAGGGTCCACCATCGTGTGACATAAAGGTCAGATATTGAATAATAAATGAGCCCTCGTACAACACACATTTAAGAGTCATAAGGTATATATTATAATAGGTTAATTGATATGTGCCGACTCAATTTCTGCTTTGGTTACAGATCTTTTTCTAGATTTTTCCTATCTTGTGTGTGTATTTTTTGCATTTACGGAAATGTATAAATATAGTCCTGTAATGATAGCCTAGCCATAGTTTTCTGCAGCCGGCTTACCAGTCTGGTTCCAACCAAAACAACAATTATTTCATGCCTCCATGTCTATGGCAAAGGATACTGTCCTGAACCAGCTGATTATATCTAGATTATATCTAGATTATATCTAGACTCTTTCATCTGTACTCAACCTCAGAGGCAGGCAGAGGGAGGTGCCCACTGTGGTCTGGGGAGTGCTGGTAACATACACACCTGTTTAAGGTGTTTCCGCACCACTTAGACAGGAGCATAGGGGCCAATGGCCAGTACATCAGAGCTTAATGACCCTTCCCCATAGCGCTACAACCCAGGTGATAGACCAGTCACAGAGATGTCACTCTGCAACACAGACAGATCTCTCAGGTGGGTCCTTCTGTTGTCCTGTGCTTTACGAGGGGGTCAGGAGTTCCGTGCCAGCTCGTTGGATCTGGTCGAGCTCTGTGCCAGTTCATTGGCTCTGAGAACTATTAACCTCCCCTCACCAGACCCAGCTGTCTCAGGAAAGGTACAGCAGGCCACAGCCTGACTGAATCCCCACTCCACCTACTCCTAAAGGAGGCTCATGACAAGCACAGTCAAGCCGGCAGACATGGGCAGTTTGTCCCATACTGGAAAGGCCTTAGCTCAGTACAAACCCTGGGACACTCTAAATGTAAGTGTTTGGTTGTTCCAGCTAGTGTGTTTTCTACAACTCCCCTGGTGGTATGTATAGTAATGTATGTGTTTCTCATGGTCATATATACTGAGTGTACAAAACATTAGGAACACCTACTTTTTCCATGACAGAAACAGAACAGGTGAATCCAGGTGAAAGCTACAATCAACTTGACACAACTGTGGGAAGCATTGGAGTCAACATGAGCCAGCATCCCTGTTGAACACTTTCGACACCTTGTAGGGTCCATGCCCCGATGAATTAAGGCTGTTCGGAGGGCAAAAGGGGGTGCAACTCAATATTAGGAAGGAAGTTCTTCATGTTTTGTATACTCGGTGTATACTTGTGTACTGTATCTCCAGTATTTCAATTGGGGAAACAAGTATTTTATTGAAGGCTAAACAATTGCGTTTTAGTTTTTTTAATAGATATTCAACATTTTGTCTAGTAGGACTGAGCGATGAACTCACATTTGGTTATTTTGTGGTTTTAAACAGCTAATTGACCCATATCAGTTCAATTATTCAAATTCCTTTTTTTGTGAGCTCAATGCTCGCTCACATTGCGCAGTTTCTCTAGAGATCAATCAGACCAAGCCCGAACTGTGCGATGTAGTAGGGAGTTGTAGTTTCCAACAGGCCAATATTCTACATAGTTTAGCGCAGAAAAATGTGGTAATTAACTACAATGGAAAACTACACTGGAAAACAGAAAGGAAAACGCCGCAGACTCCTGCTCATGCTCCCAGGTGATGGTTATTTAAGGGTGGAAACGTTGTTGTAAGTAAATATCACCTGGGAACATGAGCAGCAGTGTGCAGCGGTTTCCTTCCTGTTTGCCTACAACTCCACCACCTGCAGAAAGTATCTGGATGTGCGTATGTTCTTCAGCGTTTGTAAATTAACTACAATAAACATAATCCATTGTATGCCTTTCTCATCCGGTCTGTGTGTTTGTTTTACGCTTGCTACTAGAAGAGATGGAAGAATGCCCGATTGAGAGGGATAGGGGACAGAGTGCAGTTGCTTCACGAGGTATCTCTCTACCTGTTACGGTTTTCATGTGGTGAAGGAGAGTCGGACCAAACTGCAGCATGTATATTGCGATCCATGTTTAATAAACAACGTAGACACGAAAAAACACAAACACTACAAAACAATAAACATAACAAAAACCGAAACAGCCTATACTTTGTGTAAACTAACACAGAACAAGGACACTAAGGACAATCACCCACGACAAACTCAAAGAATATGGCTGCCTAAATATGGTTCCCAATCAGAGACAACGATAAACACCTGCCTCTGATTGAGAACCACTCCAGACAGCCATAGACTTTGCTAGATACCCCACTAAGCTACAATCCCAATACCAACACCAAAACCCCAAGACAAAACACACCACAATACAAAAACCCCATGCCACACCCTGGCCTGACCCAATACATGAAGATAAACACAAAATACTTTGACCAGGGCGTGACAGGTACTAAATAGGCAGCAGCTCGATAGTGATGAGATGATGACTTGGAATGAAATAATGAAGTCATGAAACAAATATACACAACAACTGAAATCTGTTATTAGAGTCAAGTGAATAAATCATTTATCATGTGAATAAATCATGTGATAAGCAGTAGTGGGCAGTCACTACCATCGTGTTTTTATTCTGTGTTGTTACAACATTCAACAGACATAATGCAGAGCGCATTTAATGTTGAATTTTTTTTTTACACTTAAATCGAAAACCGTGGTAACTTTTTTTTCATCGAACACAAAACCGAACCAACCCCAAAACGCACTAATCCCTCAGCACTATCAAGTAGCTTAAGTCAAACAGTGTTCATTACCATCAGAGCTTTGTGCTCTTACACTTCGATTTCATTTGGATTGTTATCTAGCGGCTTTACAACCTGGCCTAAAACCAGACGCCACAACATCAGAGTGAAGATCTGTTCCAAAGGGCTGACATTCAGAGCAGCAAGGTGTTGTTCTGAATCTGCCACTGTGTTGGAGCAGAGGAGGCCTTTTATTTTTATTTTTATTTCACCTTTATTTAACCAGGTAGGCTAGTTGAGAACAGGTTCTCATTTGCAACTGCGACCTGGCCAAGATAAAGCATAGCAGTGTGAACAGACAACACAGAGTTACACATGGAGTAAACAATTAACAAGTCAATAACACAGAGAAAAAAGGGGAGTCTATATACAATGTGTGCAAAAGGCATGAGGAGGTAGGCGAATAATTACAATATTGCAGATTAACACTGGAGTGATAATTGATCAGATGATCATGTACAGGTAGAGATATTGGTGTGCAAAAGAGCAGAAAAGTAAATAAATAAAAACTGTGGGGATGAGGTAGGTGAAAATGGGTGTGCTATTTACCAATAGATTATGTACAGCTGCAGCGATCGGTTAGCTGCTCAGCTAGCTGATGTTTGAAGTTGGTGAGGAAGATAAAAGTCTCCAACTTCAGCGATTTTTGCAATTCGTTCCAGTCACAGGCAGCAGAGTACTGGAACGAAAGGCGGCCGAATGAGGTGTTGGCTTTAGGGATGATCAATGAGATACACCTGCTGGAGCGCGTGCTACGGATGGGTGTTGCCATCGTGACCAGTGAGCTGAGATAAGGCGGAGCTTTGCCTAGCATGGCCTTGTAGATGACCTGGAGCCAGTGGGTCTGGCGACGAATATGTAGCGAGGGCCAGCCGACTAGAGCATACAAGTCGCAGTGGTGGGTAGTATAAGGTGCTTTAGTGACAAAACGGATGGCACTGTGATAAACTGCATCCAGTTTGCTGAGAAGAGTGTTGGAAGCAATTTTGTAGATGACATCGCCGAAGTCGAGGATCGGTAGGATAGTCAGTTTTACTAGGGTAAGCTTGGCAGCGTGAGTGAAGGAGGCTTTGTTGCGAAATAGAAAGCCGATTCTTGATTTGATTTTCGATTGGAGATGTTTGATATGGGTCTGGAAGGAGAGTTTGCAGTCTAGCCAGACACCTAGGTACTTATAGGTGTCCACATATTCAAGGTCGGAACCATCCAGTGTGGTGATGCTAGTCGGGCATGCGGGTGCAGGCAGCGATCGGTTGAAAAGCATGCATTTGGTTTTACTAGCGTTTAAGAGCAGTTGGAGGCCACGGAAGGAGTGTTGTATGGCATTGAAGCTCGATTGGAGGTTAGATAGCACAGTGTCCAATGACGGGCAGAAAGTGTATACAATGGTGTCGTCTGCGTAGAGGTGGATCAGGGAATCGCCCGCAGCAAGAGCAACATCATTGATATATACAGAGAAAAGAGTCGGCCCGAGAATTGAACCCTGTGGCACCCCCATAGAGACTGCCAGAGGACCGGACAACATGCCCTCAGATTTGACACACTGAACTCTGTCTGCAAAGTAATTGGTGAACCAGGCAAGGCAGTCATCCGAAAAACTGAGGCTACTGAGTCTGCCGATAAGAATATGGTGATTGACAGAGTCGAAAGCCTTGGCAAGGTCGATGAAGACGGCTGCACAGTACTGTCTTTTATCGATGGCGGTTATGATGTCGTTTAGTACCTTGAGTGTGGCTGAGGTGCACCCGTGACCGGCTCAGAAACCAGATTGCATAGCATGTCTGCATCCCAAATGGAACCCTGTTCCCTACAAAGTACACTTCTTTTGTCCTGGGCCCTATAGGGATCCCCATGTGTCAGCTCCAGTGTCCCTGAGGGGCCTGGATGGCCCTCTGTCTGTTAGTCAGGCCTCTCCCCCAGGCAGCACCAGCCTGGCTCCTCTTCCTGCAGCCTTCTCCCCTGCCTGGCCCCCCGTGTTGTGACTCCTGACAAGTCCTCCAATTTGCTCAGCTGTGTGAAAAGGCAGAGAGGCCATTGATATCTTCCCATTTATAAATGATCAGGCCCTGGGCTCGTGTTTCAGACCTGGTGGGCCCTGGCTGTCCCCCTGTGTCCCTCAGCTCCTCCAGCAGAGATCCTCCACCCCCCACCTTTCACACTCAGATCACATACCAACTGCCTCTGCGACTTGCTGGCTACCACCAGCCTGCCTGCCACACAATGAAACCCAGAGTAGCGGTCATTGATCTAGTCCCTTCTTAGATTTAACGCAGCTCCATCAGTTAGAGGAGCAGTGGGGGACCGTGTGTGTCTGTCTTTGTGTGTGCCTGCATGTGTGTGTGTGTGCATATGTGTGAGTGTGTGTGTGTGTAGCAAGGAGGATGAGGTAGCAGCAGCACATTTAGCCCTGACATTAATGAAGGTCGAAAGGATACCACTGTCACCCTCCATGAACAGTTAGATAATGCGCTTTATTGGAAATATTAAGACCATAGCACTGCCAATATACTAAAAAGCAAATTATTCTAGCATTAATCAATATAATCACCTCACAAGGAGAGGATGCTGTGTCAGGAGGAATGAGATCTCCATCGATTGGATGTACTTTCATGGTTCCTTCCTTCATATTCCTCAGCAGTAAGCAGCAGGTACCAAGGCCCAGAGGCCTTCAGTTCCCGGGCCTGATACGATACACACACTCAGCTATCAGTTTTCATTTCACACCTAATAATGCAGAGTTCCATTGTGAATAGCAGTGTAGGCTGTGCAAAATCACATTCACATAAAATGCTTCACAATTTAAAAAATCTCATCAAATGTCGGGGCTGACGGAATAACAACAGACTTGGATGTTGGATGGAGACAGTGAGAAAACAAATCCAATGTGGCTTGTTCATTTTTCTAGTTCCTGCCTGTTGGACAAACACACTTCTTTCTCCATCAGTCAGTCAGTCTCATCCCCCCTCCACTCATCCACTGCCCACCATTTTCCCTGCCATGGTGGATTCCTTAAAACCTGATCCTGGCTGATTTTCAGGCCTTCCTGATCGATTTTCCTGGGTGAAAATAAGAGGATACAAAAGCATGTTAGACGCTCTAGAATCAGATCCAATCCATTAGGGGGGGGATCAATACACAGAAGGCAAAAGGGAGAAAAAAGAGCTGTTAGTGTTGACAAACCAAATAAATACAGATGCGCAAGAGAGGAGAAATTAGATTACTGTCAAAGAATCTAAGCACAACACTTTTAACCCCTAACCTAACAATCTGTGTTTACACCGCAGCACAAGGGCGAGGGAGGGGATGGGAGGGGATGGGAGAGACTCGAGAGATCAGACATGGGCTACAGGCATGCTGTGGTAGCCAGCAGAAATGTCTGGTCCTCACAGGATTTTACAACCTCCCAAGGGATACTGGGTGGCATTCTAAATGCTAGTATACTACATTTACATTTGAGTCATTCAGCAGAAGCTCTAAATCCAGAGTGACTTACAGGAGCGATTAGGGTTAAGTGCCTTGCTGAAGGGCAAATCAACAGATTTTTCACCTAGTCAACTTGGGTATTCGAACCAGCAACCTAATGTAAAACATGTTTATTTAAGTTTGATATTAAGTGTTAAAATGTCTGTTAAAATGATCTATTTTCTAATTGTATGTGTGTGCAAATTCATGCGTTATCCTTGAGACATTCTAATACTGCTTTTCTCTTTTGTCTTCTCTTTTTTCAATGCACCCAATCTCCATCAATCCTGGGTCTTACTTTCAGGTAAGTCAATCTTCTTATCTTTTGATTCCTAAAAATACAATGTGGTCAAAATCATCCAATAAACCTCTTATGGATGACATCGACATTGTTCTGTCTGGGAAAGAATCTCAATTAGTTCTTACAATGTCAAAAGCCACATACTCACACTCCATGAATTATGATGGTCTACATATGGGTATTACAAAGTACGAGCCGCCACCCAATTACTTCACAATATATGTTCTACCAGCCAAGTTCGTTCTGCTAAGTACATTTTTTAAGTGTTAGCAGAGTAGTGAAAATGCAACCTGTTGAAATGCAGAAACTATTTTCTGCCTCCCTCTCTCCCCCTCCCCTCTTCCTATGTAATCCCCCCTTTCATAATTCCCTGGCAGAAATACATAGCCTTGGTCTGCTTTCCAGATGGAGCCCCATGCAGCATGGTAAAAACCTGGCACCGCCAGTTTCCCCCACCTTCCCCCACTGCCCCCTCTGCTCCCTGCTTCCAGTCACAAAACCAAGGGTAGTAGTTGGTAGTGGCACCTTTATTGCTCTCTTTAACTGTAGACAACCATCAGGGCGAGGGGACTAGATGGTGGATCTAACTACAGTCCTCAGAGCCCTATGAGAAGCCCCATGTCTGAGGTCAGGTGTCAGGGCTGATAGCTAGCTGAGGCCCTAGGTCTGAGTGTCTGAGGTCAGGTGTCAGGGCTGATAGCTAGCTGAGGCCCTAGGTCTGAGTGTCTGAGGTCAGGTGTCAGGGCTGATAGTTAGCTGAGGCCCTAGGTCTGAGTGTCTGAGGTCAGGTGTCAGGGCTGATAGCTAGCTGAGGCCCTAGTTCTGAGTGTCTGAGGTCAGGTGTCAGGGCTGATAGCTAGCTGAGGCCCTAGGTCTGAGTGTCTGAGGTCAGGTATCAGGGCTGATAGCTAGCTGAGGCCCTAGGTCTGAGTGTCTGAGGTCAGGTGTCAGGGATGATAGCTAGCTGAGGCCCTAGGTCTGAGTGTCTGAGGTCAGGTGTCAGGGCTGATAGCTAGCTGAGGCCCTTGGTCTGAGTGTCTGAGGTCAGGTGTCAGGGCTGATAGCTCGCTGAGGCCCTAGGTCTGAGTGTCTGAGGTCAGGGCTGATAGCAAGCTGAGGCCCTAGGTCTGAGTGTCTGAGAGGTGAGGTATTGGGGCTGATAGCTAGCTTTACCCTTCATCTCTAACACAGAGAGGATGTTTACTTTACTCATGAGGCTGTCTCCAGGTCAGGCTCTTGCAGGATCAGTTGAAAACCTGTCACCCTCCCTAAGCGTCTGTCCCTCTCCCCCCTAACTGCCCTGTCACAGTGGACGAGGTGCCACTCAGGTGATTCCTATTGATTTCCACTACACAATCGTGTCCTCTCCAGGTGTAAACAAGCTGGGTCATATCGATGGCACTTGAATGTTCAGGGTTCTCTGGCAGCACACCGGGTCAATAGCAGCCAATCCTCAGAGAAAAGAAAGGGTGTGGAATGTGTCCCAAAAGGCACCCTATTCCCTATATAGTGCACTACTCTCTATACAATGCACTACTTTTGACCCAAGCCCTTTGGACCCTGGTCAAAAGAAGTGCACTATATAAGGAATAGGATGCCATTTGGGCCGAATCCTTTGTGTTTTAGGATGGGACTTGGAGGGTGGGTTCCTAGACATTCATTTTCTATTGGTGGGTAATTACATTTGACCAATCGTTATGCATTTATTTCCCTTTGACTTCCCATCACAGAGATGTATTTTTGAGATGTGTGTGTTCTTCCGATCCAACATCATAATTATCGGATGCATGATTCCAGTATTCAATAGCCATGTTTTTAAAGTGTGATGATGACATTATGGGATGTGGGAATTAGATTTTAGACCTTGCTTTGATATTCAGTTTCCTCCTCCATTCTCTCCCAGCCCCTCCTTTTATGTACAGTATTATTATGTCTTCATGATTTGTGCAAGTATATGATGGTAGTCATTAATAACCCTAGTTGATAGGGGCTGACATATAGCTCAGGAAATACATACCAGCATGTAATTCAAGCAAGAGCCATGCCCAGAGTAGGAGAATGAGGAACTATTGTCAGTCTCCTCTCTCTATCTCCCCACAACCCATTGTCAAGGAGAGGCACAAAGTAAGATCACAACACTATAAATCAACTTATTATAAATCAACCTGAATTAACATGCTATACCCCTAAAGCATCTCACTCATTCAAATCAGATATCGATTCAAATACAATCATTGCTTTATGCCATGTTTTTCATGTAGCTGACAGATATGGATATTTCTGACTTTATCTGAGCAAGGATAAGACACAGGTCTGCCTGCCTGGTCTGAGAGTGACGGTCTCTACTCTGTGTGTCTCTCTCTCTGCCTGGCTCTGGCTGAGAGCCTGGAAGCAGCCCTGTCAGCTCTGGAAGTGATATTGGCAGCCGCAGCAGTCACACAGCTTTTATTTCCCCTCCTCTAACTGCTAATTGGCAGCTGAGGCGGCGAAAGCAAGGCGAGGGGGGTGAAAGAGTGAAAAGCTATTAATGTTCATAATCATTGGGCCAAGTAATAGTTATCAGTGTTCTAGGGGTAATATTATGACCATGTAACGAAGGGCTTGATTACTTTATTAGTCTCTTCAAGTCATTCTGCTATCGCTTACCAACTCAACCCTCAAGACCCATCAGCCCCTCCTCCCTGCCATACCCCATGAAGAAATCAAATTATGGGGACTGCACGTTTAAATCACAGACCCTGTACCCCAAGTGACATAAAGAATGACCACTGGGGGTTATTCAGAGTTCAGGCCAGATAATGAAACAGGCAGAGAGGTAATAGCATGAGGAGTAGGTGTTCTGAATATGGTGGGGGGGGGTTAATAAGAGGGGTTCATTTAGAGGGTATCTACTCCATCTGCCCCCTACATCACTTTTCACTTTCAACCACTAAAACACTCTCGCTCTCTCGTGATCTAATAGAGATGGTCAGTTCCTTCTCTTTTCTTTATTTAACATTTAGCAAGGGGAAAAAATACAACAATATTATACATTTCGTGAGTTACATTGTGTCTTGAATTTATTTCAACCGCTTTGTAAAGGGTCTTTTTTAGAGCAATCCTCATATAAATGTGTTCATCTTTTCATTTGTCTAGACTGAGTGTAATCAGTGAGACATCACCTACACACACTTCAAATAGCTGCAGTTTGAACCGCACCATTAGACACACAACGCCTCTCCACGAGAAAGCTGCGGTATTGGCTGGTTAGCAGTAGATAATGATGTTGTTAAACACATGAAAACAACTCATTTGAAATGTCCAATCCAGTCATAATAATTTTAGCTGAAGCAAAGGGCAGTTGGTTTTCTCGTGGCAGCACCAAATGTTTATGGAGTTTGCAGGTGTACTGCTCCTGTCCTGTCACTGTTTACACGTCCAGTCAGTCCCCCCATCTCATGTTATAGGGCCCTGATCCCTCATTACGGAATACCTCCGCTCTCCGTCTCCTGTTGACTGCTTCTACAGGAACAACATTGTGTCACCTCTGACCTCTCCCCTGGTTACTTCACTACCTGTTTACACTTTCCACCACTGTCTGTGAGGCTAAACGAGCTCATAGAGGTCAACCTGAGGGGGCGGGCAGACTGAGGCATAGTTCGTACTACTGCAATTAGAGCTGGACTTAAAGGGAACAGTCTGTGCTGGACTGTGCTGGACTCTGTGCTGGACTTGGTCATCCACTGAGTCACACTGATAGCTACAGACAGTCTAGCTTTTTGGATGGTTCTGCATGTGTATTATTCAGTGGCACATCAGAGCAATGTCTGTCTGTTGTATATCTTTATTTAATGTCCAGGGGTCCTTAGTCCATCCATATGACCTTGAACTTAATGACCTCTGACCCCAAACACTAAATTGGGCTTTCATTTCCCCGCCTCCGTGAGCAAACGGAAATAAAAAGCCCATTACAGGGCCTGTATCTCGCAGGCTGTGGCCGGGCTGTTGTTGACTGTCTTTTATGATGGCTGGGGATGAAGCTGATATCTCCATTTAGTAGCAGAGGCTTCCTCCCTCCAGCTCCCACCCTCCCCGTGGTGCAGCTAAAGCCCCGTTCGCTGCCCCAGTCCAGGCAGCAGGCAGCAGAACGCCAGCCGGGTGATTAGTAGTAAAGTTTTAATGGGGATCCATACATATGTCTGGCTGTCATTTTTATGAGGACGTTTATACAGGCACGCCTCCGATCAAGCAGCCAGGACCCTGGGCCTGGACCTGAGCAGGCACTATTCGCCCCACTCCCCCTCTCCTCAGTCCCCCATCCTCCAGCACCAGAGGGTCTGTCTCTCTCCCCCGTGTTAAAGAAGCGCCCCTCCATCCCCTGGATCACATGCGACAGTTACAGTATAGAACACAGAGGAGAGGGCCCTGGGCTGGGGCATGATATGACATTTGTGGGTCACTAACCCAGAGGTCTATTAGCTACAGGTACACTAACCCAGAGAGCTATTAGCTACAGGTACACTAACCCAGAGGGCTATTAGCTACAGGTACACTAACCCAGAGGGCTATTAGCTACAGGTACACTAACCCAGAGAGCTATTAGCTACAGGTACACTAACCCAGAGGGCTATTAGCTACAGGTACACTAACCCAGAGGGCTATTAGCTACAGGTACACTAACCCAGAGAGCTATTAGCTACAGGTACACTAACCCAGAGGGCTATTAGCTACAGGTACACTGTAATCTGTTGCTGGCAGCCAATACTTAACAAAATGGTCAATAGTAATAACAGCTTTTAGTTTATTAGAAACCTACTGTAGGCATATCTTGTGAATGCTTCAAAACTAATTAGATCATTAAGAATCAGGATTCATGTGGATATTAGTTTGATTGTTAAAGGGCTTTCAGTTATATAACATGCATTTGAAGGACATGTCACATGTACAGTATGTTTAGCAGCGCTCTGGGAAAAATGGTGTTAAATACAGGGCTGGATGAAGACGTGAGAGATATCAGTTCCCAACTGATAACCGAGGTCCATCAACCACCGTCCTGAGATTATAATTATGATACACCATGCAGCGAGGGACATTCAAATCTCAGGAACAATCTCTCCCATAGATACAATAAGATGATAAATACTACTTGAGCAGGACTGACAGTCCCAGTGGACTTCAGCCATTATCAGAAGGTGGATTGCCATGAGTGGGCAGGTAGTTAGTTGATCAGGGTTATGACAAGAGGATCCAAAGTCCTCACCCTCCAATAAATACCTACCAACTGCATGCGTCTCAGCAGGTAGAAGGGAGGGGACGTATCCCAGTTCCCAGGCTTCTTATCAGCCACTATGTTTTGCTAAATTATCTAAAGGAGGTTGGAGGTGCCTCTCTGAGTGTCTAGGGGCACAATCTTAGTAAATAAATGCAGTTGGAGGTCAGAAAGGCAAAGGGTTCTAAAAAGGTGAATTTGCAGTTAGGGATCGAGGGATCGATATCGCGGGGTCACGCTCCTAACAAGTGGAGTAACAGAGTTAGGGCCTGTCACACCTGCACATCAGGGGCCCGGCCGTGGCCCCAAGAGAGCTGACTAATGGGCCCTAATGAGAGAAGATGAGAGGCAGGAAAGTCCTTTATACTGAGCTTGGGGCCGCAACGCCTCGCTCCGAGGTGACCCTTTACAAGACTAACACTGCAAGCCTAACGCAATTAACACCGGTGAGTGTGGGGTTAAGACAAGGTTGCCATTGGGATAGCGATGGCAATGGCTTTATACCTCGCTCTGAGCCCGGCAGCAGGGAGAGAGGGAGAGAATGAAATCTACCTCAAATTGAATCACTGGGGGAAGGTGATGGGTCCCACAAGGTCCACCACACACTCAGCCAAGCAGGAAGACACAGTGACAGTCTTAACTGAAGAGGACAAGGTCAGCGTTGACCACAGTGAGGACGGAGTCTTCCAATCAACAGCTTAATAATAGGACACATCACTAGAAGGCTGGGGGCTATTACACTGAGCATTTACGTCACCGTTTGTTTGCTATAGAACTGTATGTATCGACCTCAGTCTTTTTTAGACTAATTCCTCAAATAGGAACTTGTGAATATTGGTCTGGCTAATGCCTAGATTAGATCACCTCATGCACCGAAGCAGACAGCAGACATTCTCTGGAGTCGATACCCATATTCGCTCTAACAGATATGATCAGTAGCTTCACCACCAAGCTCTACGGACCACTCTCAGAGCCTTACACTGCATCCCAAATGGTACCCTATTACCCCCTATGGGCCATGGTCATAGTAGTGCACCATGTAGAGAATAGGGTGCCATTTGGGTCACGATTTCAGAAACAAGCCCTTCAGCAGCTTACATTTATCAGGGTTCTGCTATGTATCGACCAGGCGTCTCTCTGGCCTCACAGAGGACGCAGATGTTCGGGCTATTAGCTCCTTTTGTTTGTTTTGAATGACAATAGAACAGGAATTGGCTCATTTTTATCTTATTGTCGGTAGCTCTACCTCCCTTGTGGCCAGGACAAAAACCAATCCTAATTTGGTTAGATTGGCAACATCAGCTTTTCTAATGGTTTTGAGGGACCAAAATATGGTGACATGTAATGTACACACACACACACATGGAGGGAAGCCATTAAAAGCAAGGCAGGCAGCCGCAACCGAAGATCTTCTGTTAGCTAACTGCTGCCCATGGCTCCAGCCTGAGCATTAGAAAGGCCTGTGATTGGTTTGAAATTTATGGCGGACATAAGTGGATTTGATTGATAGGACTGTTTAAGAGCAGTCTCTGCCTGACGCAATTTATTTTATTCATACAGAATGACCCAGGAGATGTCTTTAACCCCACCGCCACAAGCTGTATTCACAAAGAGTTTCAGAGTAGGACTTGCCTCATAGACAGTAATACGATTATATGGAGGGGGGGCAGGGGAAATTGATCCTAAACTCAGCAAAAAAAGAAACGTCCCTATTTCAGGACCCTGTCTTTCAAAGATATTCGAAAAAATCCAAATAACTTCACAGATCTTCATTGTAAAGAGTTTAAACACTGTTGCATATGCTTGTTCAATGAACCATGAACAATGAATGAACATGCACCTGTGGAACGGTCGTTAAGACAGTAACAGCTTACAGACGGTAGGCAATTAAGGTCAGAGTTATGAAAACTTACGACACTAAAGAGGCATTCTACTGACTCTGAAAAACACCAAAAAAAAGATGCCCAGCGTCCCTGCTCATCTGCGTGAACGTGCCTTAGGCATGCTGCAAGGAAGCATGAGAACTGCAGATGTGGCCAGGGCAATAAATTGCAATGTCCGTACTGTGAGACGCCACGTGTAACAACACCTGCACAGGAACAGTACATCCAAACATCACACCTGAAGGACAGGTGCAGGATGAAAACAACAACTGCCTGAGTTACACCAGGAACACACAATCCCTCCATCAGTGCTCAGACTGTCTGCAATAGGCTGAGAGAGGCTGGACTGAGGGCTTGTAGGCCTGTTGTAAGGCAGGTCCTCACCAGACATCACCGGCAGTGTTGCCTATGGGCACAAACCCACCGTCACTGGACCACACAGGACTGGCAAAAGGTGCTCTTCACTGAAGAGTCACAGTTTTGTCTCACCAAGGGTGATGGTTGGATTCGCGTTTATCGTCAAAGGAATGAGCATTACACCGAGGCCTGTACTCTGGAGCGGGATTGATTTGGAGGTGGAGGGCCCGTCATGGTCTGAGGCGGTGTGTCACAGCATCATCGGACTGAGCTTGTTGTCATTGCAGGCAATCTCAACGCTGTGCGTTACAGGGAAGACATCCTCCTCCCTCATGTGGTACCCTTCCTGCAGGCTCATCCTGAGATGACCCTCCAGCATGACAATGCCACCAGCCATACTGCTCGCTCTGCGCGTGATTTCCTGCAAGACAGGAATGTCAGTGTTCTGCCATGGTCAGCGAAGAACCCGGATCTCAATCTCACTGAGTACGTCTGGGAACTGTTGGATCGGAGGGTGAGGGCTAGGGCCATTCCCCCCAGAAATGTTTGGGAACTTGCAGGTGCCTTGGTGGAAGAGTGGGGTAACATCTCACAGCAAGAACTGGCAAATCTGGTGCAGTCCATGAGGAGATGCACTGCAGTACTTAATGCAGCTGGTGGCCACACCAGATACTGACTGTTACTTTTGATTTTGACCCCCCCCCCTTTGTTCAGGGACACATTATTCCATTTCTGTTCGTCACATATCTGTGGAACTTGTTCAGTTTATGCCTCAGTTGTTGAGTCTTGTTATGTTCATACAAATATTTACACATGTTAATTTTGCTGAAAATAAATCCAGTTGACAGTGAGAGGACATTTCTTTTTTTGCTGAGTTTAGATCAGCACTCCTATAAATAAACGCTTTTTGAATATGTACCCAGTCCCGTGAGGAGGTATACTGTAACTGATAACTTGATACTACCCATCAAACCTTTAGTCAGCATCAAAATTATCCTCCTTAACCTCACCATTCAGCTGAGAGTGTGATACAAGAGAATCTATCAATCATTGCTGTCTCAGTTGACATGTTAATTAGGGGCTGTGGGTCAGGACACTATCCACTCACAGTAAGTATCAAGACATATGAAAATGAGTAAGCATAATGTTATTGTAGATCACTGTGCTATGTCCAACCCACTCATCTATTTCACAATAAGCTGTGATAGTGTGTTGCATGATGTCAGACCTGGATTGCATCCCAAATGGCACCCTATTCCCTATATAATCCTTTACTTTTGACCAAAGCTAGTGCACTATAAAGGCAATAGGTGGCCATTTGGGACTCAGGCCTGGTGTATACTGTAGAGGGCTCTGTGAAGAATGCCCAGCAGAATCCAGGAGGCTTAAGCTCAGGAGAGAAACCTGATCTGTCCCAAGCAACCTCTCTAACATATCCTGTCTTCCACAGACCTTTCTGTAATGATGCCCTTTGACCTCGAGCACATCACTGCACTCCGCTCTGGGAGTATGAGTGTGTGTTTAAATCCCCTCAACTAATCAAATAAAAAACAATTTTATTGGTCACATACACATATTTAGCAGATGTTATTGCGTGTGTAGCGAAATGCTTGTGTTCCTAGCTCCAACAGTGCAGTAATATCTAACAATTCACAACAATACACATCAATCTAAAAGTAAAATAATGGAAATAAGAAATATAAAAATATTGGGACGAGCAATGTCGGAGTGGCTTTGACTAAAATACAGTAGAATAGAATACAGTACAAACTATACATATGAAATGTGTAAAGCAGCATGTAAATGTTATTAAAGTGACCAGTGATCTTTGCAGCCTTTAAGGTGCAGAGATTAGTAACCGGATGGTTGCCGGCTAGTGATGGCTATTTAACAGTCTGATGGCCTTGAGATAGAAGCTGTTTTTCAGTCTCTCGGTCCCAGCTTTGATGCACCTGTACTGACCTCGCCTTTTGGATCTTAGTGGGGTGAGCAGGCTGTGGCTCGGGTGGTTGATATCCGTGATGATCTTTTGGGCAGGCCTCACCACCCTCTGGAGAGCCCTGCGGTTGCAGGCAGTGCAGTTGCCATACCAGGCTGTGATACAGACCGACAGAATGCTCTCAATTGTGCTTCTGTAAAAGTTTGTGAGGATCTTAGGGGCCAAGACACATTTCTTCAGCCTCCTGAGGTTGTTGCGCCTTCTTCACCACACTTTCTGTGTGTGTAGACAAATTCAGATTGTCAGGGATGTGCACACCAAGGAACTTGAAGCGTTTCACCTTCTCCATTGCAGTCCCATCGATGTGGATAGGGGCGTGCTCCCTCTGCTGTTTCCTGAAGTCCATGATCAGCTCCCTTGTTTTGTTGACGTTGAGGGAGAGGTTATTTTCCTGGCACCACTCCTCCAGAGCCCTCACCTCCTCTCTGTAGGCTGTCTCATCATTGTTTGTAATCAGGCCTACTACTGTTGTCTTGTCTGAAAACTTTATGATTGGGTTGGATGCGTGCATGGCCACGCAGTCATGGGTGAACAGGGAGTACAGGAGGGGGCTGAGCACGCACCCTTGTGGGGCCCCTGTGTTGAGGATCAACATGTTGTTTCCTACCTTCACCACCTAGGGTGCCCGCCAGAAAGTCCAGGACCCAGTTGCACAGGGCGGGGTTCAGGGTCCAGGGTCCCAAGCTTAATGATGAGCTTGCTGGTCACTATGGTGATGAAGGCTAGGCTATAGTCAATTAACAGTATTCTTACATCAGTATTCCTCTTGTCCAGATGGGATAGGGCAGTGTGCAGTGTGATTGCATCGTCTGTGGATCTAATGGGGCGTTATGCAAATTGAGTGGGTCTAGGGTGTCAGGTAAGGTAGAGGTCATACGATACTTAACTAGCCTCTTAAAGCACTTCATGATGACGGAAGTGAGTGCTACGGGGCGATAGTCATTTAGTTCAGTTACCTTTGCTTTCTTGGGTACAGGAACAACGGTGGACATCTTGAATAAAGTGGGGACAGCGGACTGGGATAGGACGAGATTGAATATGTCCTTAAACACTCCAGCCAGCTGGTCTGCACATGCTCTGAGGACGCAGCTTGGGATGCCGTCTGGGCCGGCAGCCTTGCGAGGGTTAGCGAGCTTAAACGTCTTACTCACGTTTGCCAAGGAGAACGAGAGATCACAGTCCTTGAGAGTGAGCCACATCAGCCACTTTGTTATCCTCAAAGCGGGAGAAGAACGTGTTTAGCTTGTGCGGGAGCAAGACGTTGGTGTCCTCAATGTGGCTGGTTTTCCTTTGTAATCCGTGATTATCTATAGACTCTGCCACATACGTCTTGTGTCTGAGCTGTTGAATTGAGACTCCACTTTGTCTCTGTACTGACGTTTTAGATTGCTTAAATGTTTGATAGCCAAATCAAAGAGGTCAGACATATCAGATTATTAGTCTATACTTTAAGCTTAAATACTTGCAATATACTTTATAGCACTTTAATTTGCTTTCCAACATCTCCTAATTTATATAGTTACATTAGTTAGACCTAAAATCTTACAAAATGTGGGTCCAAAACGGGATGCCAATATACAACCACCAACCTTTTTCCCCTTACATACCCTGTGCACACACACACATACACGCAGGTACATACACACACACACATACACACACACGCAGGTACACACACACACACACACACACACACACACACACACACACACACACACACACACACACACACACACACACACACACACACACACACACACACACACACACACACACACACACACACACACACACACACAGGTACATACACACATACACGAGCGTCTATGATGTGCTAAGTAGCAGTGAATAATAGCCCCCTCAGTGCAGGCAGCTGCTGGCTCTTGTTTACATGATAACTGATTACCCTAATTTTGAAGCAGGCTGATAAATAGTGCCCTCCATTGTCAGGCCTCGCTAGAGCAGGGGGTGATAATACCTTTTTGATTATTCAATAAATAACCCATAATTCGACATTGATTGGACTGTGAATGTGCTGAGGGGGTTGGGGTAGGGGACGGCTATTGACCCTTGTGGTCAGTTAGCTGGCTGACCTCTGGTCACTAAGGTCAGCCCCCTCCCTGCCCCACTAATCTCATTATGACTGGGGTCATTTGTTTGCCTCATTGCTTATTGGCAAAACAGACATTTTGGCCTAATGGTTCACACTTAATAACTTTTTTCAAAATGATCCCCATTGTTTTTGATGACCAAATTACACTGACATGTTTAGTATGAGCCGTATTTAAATCTAGCCCTCGGATTGATTTTTCACCTCGTTGTAAGTAGAATGGATTTTATGGTATCTGTCCCACTCAGTATTGGACCCAGCAGTACAGGGTTGTGTGTGACAAATCTTTCTGGATTGCGTGTCATTGCCTTAATGTTGCCATTGAAGTCTCCTGATGTAGTTATTGGAGTTTCCTGGTGTAGTTATTGGAGTATTGATCCTGGGAATGTTTAGCTTTCCATTTCATTCATATGCACAGCAGATGCCCTTGTGCAGGGCGACTAGAACGTTCACTTGCGGTTCTGTCTGACAACCCCTCCCTCCCTCCTCTACTTATATCACTCATCAGGATAGACAAAGCACTGGGTGTCTCAGGGAGAGAAGAACTATGTGGTCATTGAATTAAACAAGTCAGGGGTTGAAAAATAGCCTTGGATCCCTTTGAGAAGCAGCCTTCCGCAGAGGGACTTTCACTCCAGCAGCAGATGCATTACTGCGTTAGTAGGTTGCCTATTAAATACCTTCTCTCAATTGCCCATTATTTCCCCCAATAAAACCGGTGCAGACTGCATGATTTCTTTCCTTTCTCCCGTCTTTTTGTTGCGGAAAACATGCTTCAAATGCAACGTTGGGGGAAAAAAAGCCCTTAATGAAGTGAAACGTTTGATGTTCTAAATAAAAAACAGACTGGGGTATGGGTGAACGGCACAGCAGCAAATGCAGTGGTTGATCATAGGTGTGGAAAGCCAATCTTTTAAAAAGCCAAAATAAAAAATGTCCTTCTCAGAAACTCTGCCAAAAAAAGGAGCCCCCCCCCCTTACTCCCCCTTCTTCCCCCATCTCCTTATACCTCCCATCCCTTGGGCCATCGGTAGTAGTCTTATTATGCAATTACTGCTAGGTAAATGCGCCTCCGCCCCAAAGTCTGGGTGGAGTACTCACATCCTACTCACACACGCCACGCTGCACCACTGATTTAACCAGGTAAGTGGCATATGTGCATGGTAAGACGGGGGGAACAAAGCTTCGCCTGCCCTGATGAAATGACACCGGCTGTAGAGCACAAGACGAAACATCCTGCCGTTTATTATTAACGTCTGTTGATAGGGTCTCATCAGGAACCAGTGTCTTAGACGAGAGATGGGAAAAGAAGGAAGATGATTAAGAATCACAGCCATCCTGCCCCACTTTTGTGTGTTAGGAGGGAGAAAATCGTTCTATTCATAATTCATACCCTCAATTACTATTAATAAAGTGATATCTCGGCTAGTGGAATGGGCACGGGACAATTACATGTAGCGTATGGCATTAACATTTTTCTATTTGAACATTTTCCAGACTCAATTTCTCTTCTTAGAGTTAATAAGAGAGATCATCCCCTTGACTTTGTCATGGGACTATTGTATGGATATAATATTCCAATGTATTAGCCTCGTGTGATGTATTCGACCCTGTTAATTGGGATTCTGGTGGGAGAGTGTGATGAGTGCCCTCAGTGACGATGTCGGGAATTGCGGCGTTGAGAAGAGAACATAAGAAAGGGGGCTAGGTAGAGTTCTGTTGACCCCTCTCGGGAGTGAAGGTCAAAGCAATAGTCTCTAAAGTCCTGTGAAGTTTCAATGAAGACCCACTGACAGCACATGCATCATCTATACAGATATAAGATTTGTCCCATATGGCATCATATTCCCTAGTGCACTACTTTTGAACAGGGCTTACTATGTAGGGAATAGGGTGCCATTTGGGATGCAGATATAGATCGGCACTCCATTCCTTCTTGTCTCTCAAATGGCCCTCTATACGGCATTGCAGCCAGTAGTACCAGGTACCAGCCAGGCAGTCAGTCTAGCTTTGGCTGCACTGACTGAGGGAGAGTCAGTGCTCTGTAGCTCTGGGGAGCAGCCTGTCTGTCTTGTTTCAATCTGTGCTGTGAAGTCCCTGGATCTGAATGTGATGGTGACTTGCACACTTGGCATCCATCCTAGGACCCCATTAGACCCGCACCTGCCTGCCAGTCAGGAGGCTAGATCTGGAACTCAGGACCCAGCTCAGCCCTTCCTCACAGAAACATACTCCACTTGGTGCAGGTGCCAAGCACGAAAACCCACAAGGAACCAATTCGTTGGGACAGAAAAAAATCTACTTTAATATGAAAAGGAAAGTTCAAACGGCAGTGAGGTATGTTCTGGTGTGTTGGTTGGTACTACTGCTGCTTGTGTTTATCAGGTATAGTAGGCGCCACGTGCCGTTCCTTGGGCCACGGCTATAATAGGTGGTTTCTCTGCTTTCTGGTTTCTAGGGAAACATTTAATGGCCTCTTAATATAAAAACCGTATTCAGCGAGCGCTTGTAAAAGGTTACAGATTGACAGCTTTGCAGACTCCCAGTGTTTTGGCCCTCTCTTGTTTTAGAGGTGGGCAAAGGAACTGGTGAGATGGTAGCGGTGGCTCCCAGCGGCAGTTCTCCATACAGGGGTGACGGTCAGCCATTATGCCCCCTTGTCCCTTGAGGGTACCATAACAGTGGTAATGGCCCTCCCTGCTTTCTGTGGCTGGTTAGTGGGGTAACCCCACCCCTCATCCATGTGCCAACCTGACTCACAGCTGTGCTGCTTTTCCACTTGGACATCTAATCCCTCTAGCTTTCCTCTCAAAGGAACAACGGGCATTATGTAACTCCAGTCGAATTTCAATTTCCATGTCCTTATTTCACTAAAAGAGTCACCCCTTTTCCCCTTTTCCCCCACCATGCACCCCAAAAATCCCATCACCCTCACCATACAATTTTTTATTCTGAAAAATTCCCTACTCTTTATTTCCCTCATCTTAACAGGGGCAGCGTTGCTCTCCCCCCGCACGTGGCCTGCCAGGCAGTGCTTATAAAAGCTAGACTTCAATGAATGAACCCACAACGGGGTGCCTTGCACCCCGCCCGCATATCTGGTTTGATTTTAAAGCTAAATTACTAAATTCCTGCCTTCCCTTTTGGAAAGCGCAGTGGAACATCGGCTCCATAAAATACTGGGTGGGGTTGTTGGATTGTGGGGCTCCTGGTGACGGTTAGCTGTGTGGTTTGTCTGAGCCCCATGGGGCTTGTCTGGGCACTGTGTGGGTGCTGTAAACCAGGAAGCTGTGCTGTAAACAAAGCCGGCATGGAGGCTGCAGAGCATGGAGACTAGACTGCAGGGGTAGCCGACGGGGCCCTGGCTGAGAGCCGGGAGGGACACTACCACTCTCCTCCTCTCTGCTCTGGGGGTAAACAGACTAGTGGCCCTGGCTTGGCCCTTGGCTCCCACCGCTCTCTGTGCCCTCATTTGTTTTTCATGATGTGGATAAAAGGTATGGTCAGGACACCGGCAAGCCCTGTAAAGCTGGAGGGCACCCACAATGACTGGCTCCTCTGACTGTTGTACAGAGACTTACTCATGGGCGACGGATGGAGAGATCTAGTCATGCAGCTAAAGGAACCAAGAAACCTCCACCTACTAATACCATTTTACAAGGAAATATATATGCTTAACCTCATACTTAGAGGTAACTATGTAGCTTGGCTGAGATGTGAATCCTGTCTGTGGAGCTCTCTGCTGTACCAGCCTCTTCTCACCCTGGCAGCCCGGAGCCTCAGGCATTACATACGGGCCGCCATGTCGCTGTCTGTTTCAATGACGACCAATTACACTGCCTTCAAGCATGTCTATTACAAGCTCCAATATTAGTCATAGTCACGTCTCAGTCACTTTGTACTGCGTGCAGTCAGGCATCATTCTGGGCGCAGAAACTCTCTTTCTCTTCAACTCTAATTCTGACACGTTCTGGGCTAAAGTTCCCAGCCTATTTGATTTTCTGATACATTTTTCTAATATATTTTAGTTCTGGTTTATAAGGTTCTCATAGCCACCCAGCTGGCACAGGAAAAGAAAGGTATTAGGGAAACAATCTCATAACAATCAAAGTTTAAAAAAAATATGGCCTCCCCCAAAACAATCTTGAAATGTCATAGCAAATTGGAAGAGACCTGTTGCTATTTCATTGTGCATGGAAACACAAGAAAGAAGTGTTTCGCTAATTCCCCCTGCCATGTTACAGCGTGTGGAGCTATCTATCCTTCTAGACACGTTTAATGGGTCTTTGGCTGCTCTGACCGTGATATAAATCTGTCATCATTTATTAGAAATACTAAAGAAGAAGAGCAACATTAATCACCCTTTCTTGTTTATTAAAGCAATAAAGGTTTCACTGAGTGGTTTATCACCTAGCACCAGATTTGGAGAAGACAGGCAGGCCTTTGTAGTGTAGGGTGTCTCACTCAGAACGACTAGTGCAATTACACAATGGGCTGCATCTCAATGGCCTGCACAGGGCTTTGGTCAAAAGTAGTGCCACTAAATAGGGAATCAGGTGTTATTTGGGACGCTGACCACGGTAACACTCTGACTCAGAGTCACTAGTGCAATTACACCATGCTAGCACTCTGAGTGCATCCCTCCCTCCCTCCCTCCATCCCTCCCTCCCTCCCTCCCTCCCTCCCTCCCTCCCTCCCTCCCTCCCTCCCAGGAAGGCTGTGACTCTGGAGCACAAGTTTTATTGTGTTCTCAGGAAGTATGACATCATTCTGGCCTTTGACCCAACACAGGCAGCAATGGCAGCATACTGCTTATTAGACAGGGGACATCTATATTGACTCCTCTCCTTCTATAGTGCTGATGTAAGGCACTATTACACCTGAGATGCCTGACAATGTGCAGATAGGAGCTTAGTGGTGGGGGTTCAGCATACTGTACTATGCACTGAGGGTAGAGTCTGACCTTCAGTGAAAGTCCCAGGTGGCTGTATTCTGCACATTCACCTGACCTGAAGAGAGATCATGTAAAATGGCTACGTTTGTGATTTTTTGTTTTACCTAAGATCAATAATTCATTAAGACATTAACTGCATGTCCAAAAGTATGTGGACACTTGATCATTGAACATCTCATTCCAAAATCATGGGCATTGATATGGAGTTGGTCCCCCTTTTGCTGCTATAACATCCTCCACTCTTCTGGGAAGGCTTTCAACTAGATGTTGGAACATTGCTGCGGGGACTTGCTTCCAATCAGCAACGAGCATTAGTGAGGTCGGCACTGATGTTGGGCGATTAGGCCTGGCTCGCAGTCGGAGTTCCAACAGCAAAGTTGTTTAATGGGGTTGAGGTCAGGGCTCTGTGCAGGCCAGTCAAGTTCTTCCACACTGACCTCGACCAACAATTTCTGTATGGTCCTCGCTTTGTGCACGGGTGCATTGCCATGCTGAAACAGGAAAGGGCCTTTCCCAAACTGTTGCCACAAAGTTGGAAGCACAGAATTGTCTACAATTTCATTGTATGCTGTAGCTTTAAGATTTCCCTTTACTGGAACTAAGGGGCCTAGCCCGAACCATGAAAAACAGCCCAGACCATTATTCCTCCACCACCAAAATTTACAGTTGGCACTATGGGGCAGGTAGCATTCTCCTGGCATCCGCCAAACCCAGATTTATCCATCGGACTGCCAGATGGTGAAGTGGGATTCATCACTCCAGAGAACTTGTTTCCACTGCTGCAGAGTCCAATAGAGGCGAGCTTTACAACACTCCAGCCAGGGAGTCAGTTTTGTCAGCTTTTGTCAGCTTTGGCTGCAGTGACTGAGCAGGGCATTGTGCATGGTGATCTTAGGCTTGTGTGCGGCTGCTCGTCCATGGAAACCCATTTCAAGAAGCTCCCAACCAACAGTTCTTGTGCTGATGTTGCTTCCAGAGGCAGTATGGAACTCAGTAGTGAGTGTTACAACCGAGGAGATTATTTTTACATGTCAAGCGCTTCAGCACTCAGCGGTCCTGTTCTGTGATTTTCTGTGGCCTACCACTTCGCGGCTGAACCGCTGTTGCTCCTAAACGTTTCCACTTCACAATAACAGCACTTACAGTTGACCGGGGAAGCACTAGCTGGGCAGAAATTTGACGAATTGACTTGTTGGCAAGGTGGCATCCTATGACGGTGCCACATTGAAAGTCACCGAGCTCTTCAGTAAGGCACTTCTACTGCCAATGTTTGTCTATAGAGATTGCATGGCGGTGTGCTTGGTTTTATACACCTGTCAGCAACGGGTCTGGCTGAAATGGCCGAATCCACTCATTTGAAGGGGTGTCCACATACTTGTGTATATATAGTGTATCTTTCAATTTTGTCGACATCTCATCTAGAAATCTCTGTTTATAATTTCCATTGATCTAAAAAGGGGTGATCAGATTCAAGGACATCAGGGAACAGTCACAACCCTCAGCGTATGTAAACAAAGCAGTTACCTTTGACATTGAAGGAAGGTGGAGGCAGTATATTATGAGTGTTTCTGTATTCAGCGCTGGTCCTATCTGGATGTTTTATCTGTACAGAGGAGGGATACAGAAAGACAGAGATTGATATAGACTGATAACAACCTCGATCTCCAGCCTTAATGGATGATTGCTTTCTCTGTTTTTCAGCCGGGCCACCATATCAAAGATCTCAAAGCTCAATCGTAAGATGGGCCTGAAAGACATGGCCCTTGCTGTTCGCAATCACCACAATCATAAATTCAGAAACCCCCATTTGGCTTTGAATAATGTCATCTTAATTTTAATTTTTGCTCTGTATAACATAAGAATATAATGATTTTTTTTTATGCCCCTGACATATTGTTTGGAGGGTGACATAAAACCCCAATGACATGTGACATTTGGAAAAGGTCACTCAGCCCATCTCGGCTCACGTCTGTCTTCATAACGCTGGCACTTGTCATATTGAAACTGGCATCACCAATCTTTGTCTTGCGCTGGAAACCCACCTCCCACCCTTTCTGCTCCCTTTCTTTCCCCTGGTTGTGTTAGGCTTTGTTTTTCAGGGGCTTTTTTCAGGAAGAGGGGGATAGAATTGTCACTGTAGGGAGAGATGGAGATGAAGCCATATAGTCCCCCCTCAGGGGCCCTGGGGGGCCACAGGCAGCATGCAGCATGTCAACCCCAGCTGGAGAGAGAGGGATGGATGGCTGGAGAGAGGGATGACAGGGAGAAGGGCTAATACTAATTTGATAAATACGTCAGATGACAGAAATGGGTGGATTTGACAAGGGGTGATCTACTGGAATTAAAGGAAATTGTGTCTGAAATTGCATCTTTTGGGGGGCTGTCAGCACACTAAACTGAAACACGTCTAAAGGAAGGGGAATTTTGAAGCATACATGCAGTTTAGCGTTTTGTGTTAGAGAAGTTATTAAAACAGTTTAAAGGAGTGTTTTTACTCAGAGAAAGTAGCAGATTATTGGAAAAATAAGATACATATAAAAAATACATTATGACAAAAACGGCTGACAATGTTATTCAATGTTAAATACAGTTGTATTTAATTGAGGGACATTTTATGTTAATTATTAATCACACAGATAGGTTTTTTAAAATGTATTAAACATCTCTTTCACAGTTGAAGAAATGTAACCTGTGAAAAGAGAAACCATCCTCCCCTGCCTCTCTTTTCCCTGTATCTCTTGACTGTCCTCTGTTACTTCATCCTGCTGTGGAGTGCCACCCTGACAACCCTCTGCTTCAAAACTAGACTTTTCTGACAACTTATGGTCTTAAAATAGCTGACCCCTGACCTCAATTTCTCAACGGATGTTTATTGATTAGGACACAACCCTTAGGAGGACATGAAATATGCATTTTGATACAGGTGTGGGGCCTGGGGTCGTAAATTGCATGAGGAGCTGAAGGCCTGGAGGGAGTTGTAGCAGGGCTGGGATGCTGGGGGGCTGGAGAGACTTGTAGCAGGCCTGGGAGGCTGGAATGCTGGGGGCTGAGGGGCTGGAGGGATGGTGGGCTGGAGGGCTGAGGGGATGGAGGGGTCAGTATCTGGGGGGCTGGAGGGGTGGTGGGGTGAGTGGCTGGAGGGGTCAGTATCTGGGGGGCTGGAGGGGTGGTGGGGTGATTGGCTGGAGGGGTGAGGGGCTGGAGGGGTGGTGGGGTGAGGGGCTGGAGTGGTGGTGGGGTGAGGGGCTGGGGGGTGGTGGGGTGAGGGGCTGGAGGGGTATGGGGTGAGGGGCTGGAGGGGGTGGGGTGAGGGGCTGAGGAGTGAGTGATGAGGTGTGGAGTCAGGCGCAGAGAGCAAAAGATGTGGGGGAAAAAACACGCTTTAATGTCCCGGAAACATAACATGAACAAAAGTGGAAACACAAATGAACAGAATTATAAACGGACAGCGTGAAACCCAAATGCAAACATAAATACACTCAAACAACAAAACAGACGAACAAGCCCGCACGAAACAGAAGCGGGCTGAACAGACTATATATAACCCTACCCTAACAACCAAACAAGAAACAGGTGCTACCAATTAGACAGAACTAAAGGAACACAGAACAACGGATCGGCGATAGCTAGTAGACCGGCGACGACGACCGCCGAGCGCCACCCGAACAAGAAGGGGAGTCACCTTCGGTAATATTGGTGACAGCAGGGCTGTAATGTACAGGTTGTAACACTCAGTGCTTACGCCCTGACAGTTTTAATGGCAATGGCCATATTATAGAGAGAGTGAAGATAATAAAAGGGGTCCTTTATGTGGACCACCCTGTGACAGGATATTTGCGCGCGTATATGTCTGTTTGCACATGTGTGCGTGTGTGTTGGTAACACGTGGTCATAACCATGTCATAATATGTCATAACAGCTGACAATAACTTGTCATAACATGTTATAATATGGTCATGGCTCATATTTTTACACCTGTTGTGACATATATTGCATTATTTTATGGCTGGTTATAAGAGTGTTAAAACACACAAAACCTACCACACAAAATTCCGCTACACCATAGCCTACTCGTCAACAGTATTTTTATATTATATTATATTATCCCAATTTGGGGGGGCATTTTACCCCTTTTTTGTGATATCCAATTGGTTGTTACAGTCTTGACCCATCGCTGCAACTCCCGTGTGGGCTTGGGAGAGGCGAAGGTCGAGAGTCGTGTGTCCTACGAAACACGACGCACTGCTCGCTTAACCCAGAAGCCAGCCACACCAATGTATCAGAGGAAACACTGTACAGCTGGCGACCGAAGTCAGCGTGCATGCACCCGGCCGCTACAAGGAGTCGCTAAAGCGTGATGGGACAAGGATATCCCAGCCCGGCTAAACCCTCCCTTAACCCAGACGACGCTGTGCCGCATCATGGGTCATGGCCGGCTGCGACACAGCCCTGGATGGAATCCGGATCTGTAGTGACGCCTCTAGCGCCTCTAGGGAGGCTACATTTTCAGAAATTAACCAAATTAAATGATCATTGTAATTGCACAGAAATTGATGTCAGACATGGACCTACTACCCCTGTTCTTTGCTGCTGATGACTGGGATGAATGCAGGAGCAGAGTTCATGAGCAGGACAAGACAACCTCTTTTTGACTGATGACTGACACAAGGGCATGTTCGTGATAGGTATATCTGGCTTACATGATTGTGATGATTGTGATGCTTACATGTGTGTGTGTACGTGTGCCTGTACACATGTAGCAGATACGCCCCTGCGTGAGTGTACCCCAAACGAGTCAGTCAGGCTAACTAAGCACAGCTGCCGACTAACAAATCAGGCTGATGTTAATGATAACTGCTTAACACTAATGAGGATCTGAGACTTACTGTTGTGTTCATGGAGGCTGGCGTTCCTTAACAGCAGTGGTATGTATATTTCTAGCCTGTTTCCAGATCAGTGGCTGACGGTGCCGTTTATAAGGGAGGACTAGACTTCTTATTTTTTTACTAACATGGCCTTATTTCTATTACAGCATTCTATTACAGACTGTCATTCATATTCCATTCACCCAGTTTAATGTAACAGCGATAGGTTTAGGCTACTACATGATAGCCCACCTATCACCATAGACCTCAGCGCTTTAATCCCACCCGTCAGCCACTCTCAGCCCACCTATCACCATAGACCTCAGCTCTTTAATCCCACCCCTCAGCCACTTTCAGCCCACCTATCACCATAGACCTCAGCTCTTTAATCCCACTCCTCAGCCACTCTCAGCCCACCTATCACAATAGACCTCAGCTCTTTAATCCCAACCCTCAGCCACTCTCAGCCCACCTATCACCATAGACCTCAGCTCTTTAATCCCACCCCTCAGCCACTCTCAGCCCATCCCACCTATCACCATAGACCTCAGCTCTTTAATCCCACCCCTCAGCCACTCTCAGCCCACCTATCACCATAGACCTCAGCTCTTTAATCCCACCCCTCAGCCACTCTCAGCCCACCTATCACCATAGACCTCAACACTTTAATCCCACCCCTCAGCCACTCTCAGCCCACCTATCACCATAGACCTCAACACTTTAATCCCACCCCTCAGCCACTCTCAGCCCACCTATCACCATAGACCTCAGCTCTTTACTCCTACCCCTCAGCCACTCTCAGCCCACCTATCACCATAGACCTCAGCTCTTTAATCCCACCCCTCAGCCACTCTCAGCCCACCTATCACCATAGACCTCAACACTTTAATCCCACCCCTCAGCCACTCTCAGCCCACCTATCACCATAGACCTCAACACTTTAATCCCACCCCTCAGCCACTCTCTGCCCACCTTTTGAACCTTTCTAATCGCATAGTTACCCACAAAGTTTGAGTTAAAATGAAAACCTTTCCTATGAGTATTAATATATTATTGATTGACTGACTATGGCTTTCCAAATCGCCCAACACTGCTGTTTGTAAGGTTCTTTTTGAGTGAATGTTGGGATTTTTGAACCATTCCTGCACCTGTGACCAGAAATAAGCTACATAGGGGAAATACCAGAATAAATGATCTAGTGATTCTGTCTCTTCACAGCAAAATCTATAGAGCTGAGATTGTTGTATGCCACATATATATAGCATTCTGTTGGTGGCAAGAATTTTGTATAATAATTTAAATTGAAACACTAAGTGTTGAATCAAGTGTTGTTTTTGGTATCCGTTCATAATGTGCCATGGAATCGGTACATCGAAAATCTCTTCCCATTTTTTTTGCAACCTGTCTGGCGCAGCTGTCAACTTTTTTGTAAATTCTTTTCATCTAATTTTGTATCTTTAATATATGGCAGACAAAACAAGTTCCCTACCGTCTCCCTCTTCCACTTGCCTCCTCCATTTTTGTGGTAATGCTGCAACCAGGTTATTGGTCCGGATTGAGCAGACATTCCCATATATGTTTGATAGCTGCATACAGTTCCTCTGGACAGGTTTTTGACCCCTTGACCTTTTCTGCATTTTGTTAGCTTTCAGCCTTATTCTAAAATTGATTAAATAGTTTTTTCCCTCATCAATCTAAACACAATACCCCATAATGACAAAGCAAAAATAGGTTTGTAGAGATTTTTGCACATTTCTAAAAACACCAAGAAAATGACATATTACATTTACATTTACATAAGTATTCAGACCCTTTACTCAGTACTTTGTTGAAGCACCTTTGGCAGTGATTACAGCCTTGAGTCACCTTTGGTAAGATGCTACAGGCTTGGCACACCTGTATTTGGGTCGTTTCTCCCATTCTCTGGTTTGATAAAACCTGGCATTCAGACCAAAGAGTTAAATTCTGGTTTTATCAAACCAGAGAATATTGTTTCTTATGGTCTGAGAGTCTTTAGGGGCCTTTTGGCAAACTCTCCGCGGGCTGTCATCTGCCTTTTACTAAGGAGTGGCTCTACGGACATTTCCTTCGACCTCATGGCTAGGTTTTTGCTCTGACATGAACTTTCAACTGTGGGACCTTATATAGACAGGTGTGTGCCTTTCCAAATCATGTTCAATCATTTGAATATACCACAGGTGGACTCCAATCAAGTTGTAGAAACATCTCAAGGATGATCAATGGAAACAGGATGCACCTGAACACAATTTTGAGTCTCATAACAAAAGGTCTGAATATTTATGAAAATAAGGTATTTCCATTTTTTCTATGTATATGTTTGCAAAACAATCAAAACCTGTTTTTGCTTTGTCGTTTGGGGGTATTGTGTGTAGATTGCTGAGGATATATATTTTTCCCCAATTTTGAATAAGGATTTAAACGTAACAAAATGTGGAAAAAGTCAAGGGGTCTGAATTCTTTCCGAAGGCACTGTATGTGACATAACTCCACCGTTTCTATTCATAATATCATTAATAAATATAATACCATTTCAAAAATATCCATACAAACGAGTGGTTACATTGGACAAATTCAGGTTTGTTTATCCGTTCCGTTCTGTTTAAGAAATAATTTTCAACAGAATCGGTGCAATGAATACACCCCTGATCACACGCAAACACAGTTTAATTTCATACCAGACACATACAAACAGCTCGTTGAATATATAATTTATTCTCGCATCTATCTATACGCCCTCCTCCTCTCACTTTTTCCCCTCGCTTGTGGACTTCTGTGCGGAACACATCAGCTGTCTGTGACCAGGCAAAAAAAACTTTCCAAGCCAAACCTTCATACCATAACCACATCATTGCCACTTCATAGTCAACATAGCCGTAGTTACTAACAAGGCGTTAGTAAACCCGCTACAATCATGCAGAACAGTGTAGTCAGCAGCAATCAGTTTAGCAGTTACACCGGCAGGCCCCAGGGGCAATAAATTATTAAAGCCAAAAGCTTACCTTCACGTGGAAGAGTTCCAGTGTTGGATAGCCAGAGCCAGCTAGGTAACATAGCATCCCTCTCTGTTTGAGCCTGGTCTTTGAGTAGGCCAAACTACCTAGATGAATTTGACACTAGATAAGTAAGTGAAAGTGAAAAAAATATATACCACAAAATATAGCTCTCTCTCTCAATCTCCCTCTCTCTTTCTTCTCCTTAAATTTGAAATACATTTTTTAAATGTTTCACTATTTTTATTTTTATGAAATTCACTGAAGGTCCTCCCCTTCGTCCTCTGAGGAGCCTCCACTAATCCAGATATGTTTGTGCTGTCTTGAACCAGGCTCGGCCATAGAACTCGGCAAAACAGTACAAACATATCTGGAACCAGGCTAGTGTATTTCTGGGAGTGTAACATGAAGAGTGATGTATTGAGATATGTTGTCCGGCCGTTGGGACGCAGTGGCACGTTGCCCAGCGTCCCACCTCTTTATCATGCTGCTGATGGTTATTTAAAGGAAGGCAGCTGTGTTGGGTCTTCATATTGTGTCTGTGGTATTATAACCCATACTTCCTGTATCACATCACACACACACACACACACACACATGCGCACGCACGCTGTCACACACGTACCCCCAGCCAGCCAGTGGACTAGCACCTGCCTGTCCGTTACATTAAGGAAAGGGGCCCAGCATCTGTGGTTTCTGGGGAGACTAACGGACTGACCTCAGTGTAGGTACACCTCTTCCTGTTATTACACAACACCAGCCCCCATTTGTCCCCAGTATATCGCCACACACACCACAGTCCTGTCACTGCTCTCTCCTCTGTGACATAGCCGCTGTACCTCGTTCCTCGGAGAGTGAGAGAGTCCAACCAACACAACTACACACCATTTTTATGAAAATGTCTTACAGTACAATATATATCTTAAATAATATTACTGATTTTAATGACACTGTTATTATCACAGTTACAGTAATAATACCAATTATTTTGGAATGAATGTATTTCCATTACGATAGGATAACCATGTATAAAAACAGAAGGACATACTGCTGCTCCAGACATGATCTGGAGCCAAAAGAAGCTCATGACATGACATGTGTCCTGCCTGTAACACCAAGCTTGCTGACTCGAGACCTATGTACAGCACCTCTATAGCCTGCCAAACATAAAGTAAAGCTGCTAGCACCTCAACCTCTCCTTAACCTAGCTGACACTCTGCTGCTTAAAGCACAAAGCCCTATGGTCCCTGGTCAAAAGTAGTAAACTAGAAAGAGAATAGGGTGTCATTTGGGACACAACCCTGGCTGTTTTCTGCTTTGATCGAGAGCTTAAGTGAGTTTAGGCCACAGAGTTTCCCCCTGGAAACATTTCAAGCAACTGAGCCGATCGAGGGCCCATAGCATGGCAAGCATTTCCAAAATAGGCCCCTCCAGGCGTAGATATGTACATATTTCTAGGTATTGTGATCGTAGCTAACTAAAAGTATTCATAAACTGGGGGATTCAAGCCCTGAATGATGATTGGCTGACAACCGTGGTATATCAGACCGTATACCATGGTCATGACAAAACATACATTTTTACTGCTCTAATTACTTTGGTAACCAGTTTATAATAGCAATAATGCACCTCTGGGGTTTGTGGTATATGGACAATATACCACGACTAAGGGCTGTGTCCAGGCACTCTGCGTTGCGTCATTCATAAAAACAGCCCTTAGCCGTGGTACATTGGCCATATACCACACCTCCTCTGGGCTTATTGCTTAAGTTATATCATGCCACCTAGCTTTAATTGATGCCATTCTGTCTGTGTCTTCGTGTACCTGTGGTGTAAAGTGTGAGACCTGGTTTTGAAAGAGAAATTCTTTGACAGACAGACGCATGCAGTCAGAGACAGCGCTCCTGATAAGGGAAAGCTTGATTGCTAGATTTTTCTATTTTGTTCTGACGTCTCGCATCCACCAACACTGGCCTTTTTAATGTTAGATAAAAAAGGGCTGCTGTCTTTTGTTTGCGGTGACGAGGAGGTAGGAGCATAGCTGCCTCGTGTTATTTGCCAATTTAATGTAACATACTGAAGTTGCTGCCTTGCTTGCGGGATATGTTAGCCACAAATTGTGCCAGGCAGGCAGTGATGGTGGGATTGGGAGTGATGAGAGTCTGTGTATGTTTGTATGGATGTGAATGTCTTAACAGTATTACCTGGATTAAGGCAAAGCCTAATATTCTTTAATGAAATTATCATTCTGACCCCCTCCACTCCTCCGTTATCAAAACCTCGGTCCCTGTTGTCTTTCTTTTTGAATTTGCACCCTAAGTGTTTTTGAATTATTCCATTTGACTAAGATAATTACTGTTTAGTGTTGTACAGAAAATAAACCTAAGAGGGGTTGAACATCATACGGCCTTAATGCTCATTGTCCCCCTCAATGTAAATACTGGTGGTCAATTAAAAGCAGTGTACAGCAATCACATTCTGTTGTGATTTTTATGTGTTAGATTTTTAAATTTAAAATATAAAAAATATTTAACCTTTATTTAACTAGGCAAGTCAGTTAAGAACATATTCTTATTTACAATGACGGCCTACCCCGGCCAAACCCGAACGACGCTGGGCCAATTGTGCGCCGCCCTATGGGACTCACAGTCACGATCGGTTGTGAAACTGCCTGGAATGGAACCAGGAAGTCTGCAGTGACACCTCAAGCACTGAGGTGCAATGCCTTAGACCGCTGTGCCACTCGGGAGCAGAGTAGTGCTTGTAAAGATCGTTTTATACCACCGGTAGGATCCCTTTGTCACTGGAACAGGGTTACGGTTGGAGGTGAGAGAGCTGCGAGTGTTGTGTGTGTTTTTACACTTGTCTCCTTATCATGGCTGCGTGAGCTCCTGGCTGCTTGAGTTGGGAGGAAGAACAACCCTCACCCCTTCCCTTCCTAATCTTGTTTGTCATTGCTAAATGAGCTGCCCTTGCTAGGTATGTTAGCAGCTAATGAATTTACAACCTGATAGTGAGGCCTAGGACTGGCTGGGGTCATAGAAAAGCAAGGGAGAAAAAAAGGTAATTCAAATTTATTAGCTACCTTGTCATCTAGCTTCGTCTGTGGTGGGCTTGGTCGTATGGGACCAAAGTATGGTGTAGTATTGCAGTAATCAATTAATTTTGAATCATCTCAGGAGAGATTATGGTGTCTCCCGATGAACTCCAGACTGGCTGGAGTCTGTCAATATACAGGGCATGGGTCACACTGCAATGCACCATGTGTATCCTGGCTTATCAACAGAATACAGCCCAGCCCAGCACGCTGGCTGCTGTCATGACACCTGGCCTGAATCCCAAATGGCAACCTATTCCCTATATAGTGCACTAGAAAGGGAAGCGGGTGCGTTTGGGACACAGCCCTGGCCTGGACCTGCTATTTCACCGCCACCACCTCCACCACCTCCACCACCTCGCCCTCAACAGCCCCTATCACCCCTATCAATTCATCCACCACATGACACGAGACTTAACTCCTGTAACAAGACATAAGAGAGCTCAAATGGATCGCCCACAGCTCCTTTGAACCCTGAAGCTGAAATGTTCACAGTTCCAGTTTTCACAGGAAATGATTGTTGTTGAACACAGCATCAAAGACCGGACGTTTTTCCCTTCAAAGCCCATTTCCCCTTAGTGTATATAGGAAAATAGGCTAATGGGGAATAGATACTAGACTAATGCCCTGTTGGAGGAATACAGATGGATGGATAGGGAAGGGGAAAATAGCTACATGACTTATCGACCCTTGGGGTTAATTCTTCACGGACAGTTTTCATGCCAAGCGGTAGCTGATAGTTAAAAGTTAATAACTTTATTGCTTGAAAGGGCCTCATACATCATGGACAGTTTGTTTATCCAGCATTGTGACGGCACACTGTAGACAGGGCTCGGCCCTGCACTGATAAATGGAGATTGCAGGAAGGTGTCCCTCTGTGTGTTCTGTGTCAGTGTGTGTGTCAGTGTGTGTGTCTGTGTGTGTATGTCCCTGTGTGTGTGTGCTCCTCTGACATATTAAGCAATGTTTTTAGCTCATTGATTAATGGATATTATTATACATTTTTTTAACCTATTTCCTTTACCCCTTTAAAAAAAAAAACGTACATACAAAACAACATATTTATTTATTGTGCTTAACTTTTTGTTCTGTCTAGGTCTGAAGTGTGACTGGGCTGTTTCTCCCTGAGCCTCAATGACCTGCAGTCTGGGGGACATACAGTAATGTAGATATGTGTGGAGAGAGAGAGAGTCTTGGCTCAGACCAGCCAGGCTAGCCAAAGCCCCAATTCCTTTCAGCAGATCATGGGGCTCTGAGGCTAGGTCCCAGCACTGTAAATTAGCTGCCTTGTCTGGAGGTTTGCAGTGTTAATAGCTCAAGGTCACTGCCATAAACCGGAGGAGCCAGAGAAGGCCGCCCAGCCCAGCCCAGCTCCGCTCCGCTTGCGCCAGAGCTGCTGGCGGGTGATGGTGGGGTGATTAGGGGAGACCAGTAGAATATATTGCAGGGTGGTCGTGACAACGCAGATCTCCCACTGTTCTCTCCGGACCAACCGGCATCAACCGATCTCCCCTCTATTTATGTTAAGTCTCTCTGATCTTAAAGAGCGCAAGGTTTTCCTCTGCCATGCAACACCTGCTTCAAGATCTCCAAAGGGAGAAATGCACCTATCTAACAGGGCCAGATGGGATGCTGTGAAGAATGTGGCCCCTACAAGTAGCCTGCTGCTGCGTGTACGTCTGACCGGGTCACTTTAAGTTGTGGTGGGTGAGTCATCACCAGACGATGCCCACGCTCTCCTTCTTTCACAACACACCACTCCTTCCCCAGTTCCTCCCTCCCTCCCTTCCCCCCCAGGCCCTGCCACTGCTCTCCACCAGACCAGCGTGCAGCTGTGGTTCTGTTGGTGCCACCGTCCCCACCGTCCCTGTCACAATAGAACCATTAACAATGGGCCACAAAGACACAAAGAGACCAGTGCACTGCCCACCTCTTAAACACACTGCATTGTTCCTGCTGGCCAGCGACGCTGCCTCGGACCACTCAATCAGTCACAGGGTGTGAATAAAACTAGACGAAATAACAACACATGTATGGATGGTTGGGGTGGAATGTGAAGCATTACAATATATGTATATTTCTTTCTTTTACAATTTGAAAATGGAAATAATGAATCAGGACGATAACGGAGGATGTGCACACTCGGAACAGCGAGCAGGCGGAGGTTTCATTTTTCAACAATATTGAATTATAGAAATGGTCCTCAGTCAAGTGAAAAATAAGAAGTCAGATTCTCTCTGTGTGCTTGAGTGTGTCTCTGTGTCAGTGTCTCTGTGTGCATTGTGCAGCCCAATCTGTGGTGCTGAGGCAGAGGCTGAGCATATTGTTTTCCGCCTGAGAGTGCTCTGTAATTCAGGCTCAGTGAACCTCCAGCTCCCCTGGCTGGCTCCCGGGCCCCACCAGACCTGTTGATGGGCCCCTTCCGTCAGCCCGCGGGAGGCTGAGTGATGAATGTCCCTTATCGCTATTGTCATTTTAATAGCTCCACAACAGGCCTGTGAGATGGGGAATGGACCAGAGTTATCACCGGCTCCTACAGGGGAAGAATACACATCAAGCTGCCAATCACCCACCCTGAAAATTGCTCTGAGATTTGAGTCCCCAGACAGCCAGCTAGACGACATCCAACTCTCCCTCTCCTCTCGCTGCTGCTACGCTCCTCTCCTCCATTTCTTTATTTCACCTTTTTTTAATGCTTAAACTCCTAAACACCACCACCTCCTGCCAATCGCTGAGAGCTTTTCTCCTTCCCCTCCTCCTCTCCGACCCTGTTACCCAAGACGGCTCAAATAGAGCTGCTCAACTCGTCTCTGTAGCGTAAGTTTGTAGGAGAGATGAGAGGCAGAGTCTACATCCCAAATGGCACCCTATTCCCTCCATAGTGCACTACATTTGACTCTATGGGCCCTGGTTAAATGAGTGCACTACATAGGGAATAGGGTGTCATTTGGGACACAGACACTGAAGGGGGTTAATGTGTGCGCACCATCAGAAACCATTCTCAGGCTCTTTAATTTTCTATTGATCGGCCGTGCACCCTTTCTGAACTGAGAACGTGGTACGATACACCGGGGAGAGACAGGGGGCTTTAAAACCTCTCTCTGCCTCCTCCTCTACTACCTCGTACCGTACGGTCAGACCCAGACCCAGGGCTGAGGATGAGGGGGCTAGTACAGGATCAGATCGCCCCGCCGCTATACTGCTACACACATAGTGACTAGGACCCCTAATCAGAGGGGTTAAAGAGAGCGAGGGACAGCTTAGATAGGAGCAGCCGAAGAGTAACGTCTCCCTCTACTGTTCCAACTCATATCACACTCTGAGAGGAGGAGGAGAGAGGAGACGGAGGCTGAGCCCCATAGACAGAGCAAGACGGGGGAGGGGGGGGGGGTGAACGGCGAGGTGCAGAGATAACATCACAATGATGTCCAATGGCGGTGGCCATGCTGTGGTGTGATGGCAATCACAGTGTGTTTGATTGTCCGTGCCCCCCCCCGCCCCTCCCCCCGCCTGGGGCCCCTGGTGGGCCTCCAGGACCCGGCGTCTCCTTTTATCTCCCAGCCTACAGGTCTCTCTGCCCACTGTAATACCCACTCCTCCAAGCCTGATACCCTTCAGAGCCCACTCCTCAGCTCTCAACCCTAGATATCAGCCTCTCAACCCTACATATCAGCCTCTCAACCCTACATATCTTCTTTTCTTTCTTTCTTTCTTTCTTTCTTTCTTTCTTCTTTCTTTCTTTCTTTCTTTTCTTTCTTTTCTTTCTGTCCTTTGTTCTTTCTTTCTTTTTCTTCTTTTCTTTCTTTCTTTGTTCTTCCTACTTTCTTTCTTCTTTTTTCTTTCTCCTCTTTTTCCTCCCTCTCTGTTTTGTCTCTCCCTCTCTCTCTTTCTCTCTCTCTCTGTTCTCTTCTCTCTCTCTCCTCTTTCTTTCTCTTTCTCCCTTCCTCTCTGTTTTTCTTTTCTTTCTCTCTCTTCTATCCTCTCTTTCTTTCCTCCCTTCTCTCCCTTCCTTTCTTCTCCTACTCTTTTCTTCTTCTCCCTTCTTTTCTTTCTTTCTCTCTCTTTCTCTCTCTCTCTCTCTCTCTCTCTCTCTCTCTTTCTTTTCTTTTCTTTCTTCTTTTCTTTCTTTCTTTTCTTTCCTCTCTCTCTCTCCCTTCTCTCTCTCTCTCTCTCCCTCCCCCTCTCTCTCTCTCTCTCTCTCCCCTCTCTCCCTCTCTTTCTCTCTCTCCTCTCTCTTTTCCTCTTTGTTCTTTCTTCATTTTCTCGAATCTCCCTTCTGCCCTTTCCCCTCTCTCTTATTCTCTCCCCTCTTTCTGAATTTTTTTTCTTTCTTTACTTCTTCGAATTTTCTCTCTCTAATATTTTCCCTCTTCTCTCTCTCTCTCTCTCTCTTTTCCTCCATTCCCGGCATTATCTTTCTTTTCTTTTGTTCCTTTATTTCCTTGATTTTCCTTTCTTTCAGCACTTTTGTTTATTTTTTCTTTACTTTTCCTTTATTTTTTTCGATCTTTACTATCCTTCTCCTTTCTCCTTTACTTTCTCTAAATTTTCTCCTTTATCTTTTTTTCTCCACTTTTTCGAATTTTTTTCTTTTCTTTTACATCTCCCGATTTTTCTTCTCTTCTCCCCGAATTTTTTCATTATCCCGGAATTTTTTTCCTCTCCCTCGAATCCTTTCTCCTCTCTTTACTCCTCGAATTTTTCTTCCTTTCTCCTTTATCCTTCTCCTCTCCTTTTTTTACATTTCCTTCTTATTGTTTTTTATCTTCTAAATTCCTTTTCTTATTTTTTCTCCTCGTTTGCCTCTTCCTTCTCTTTTCTTTGTTTGTTCTTTCCTTTTCTTGAATTTTTTGTTTCTTATCTTTCTTTTCTTCTTTCTTCTCCTTCGGCATGCCTCGATCTTTCCTCATTTCATTCTCTCTTCTTTTCTTCTATATTTTTCTTTCTTCATTTTTTAAATTTCTGTTCTTTCTTCTTTCCTTTTTCTTTGTTCTTTTTATTTCTTGTTTTCTTTCTTTACTCTTCTTCTTTCTTTCATTTATCTGAATTTTTTCTTCTTCTTTCTTTCTTCTTCTTCTTTCTTTTATTTCTTTTAATATTTCTTTCTTCTTCCTTTTCTTTTAATATACTTTTTTTTTTTTCTTTATTCCTTACTTTTAATTTTGTTTTCTTTTCTTTCTTTTTTTCCTTTTTTTGAATATTTCTTTCTTTCTTCTCTTTTTTTTTTTCTTTTTTTGACCTTTTAATATTCTTTTCCTTTAATATTTTCGACCTTACTTTCTTCGACCGAGATTTTCCTTAATGAATTTTTTCTTTACATTATGATTTTCTTTCTTGATCTTTTCCTGAGACTTTCTGGAAGAGGGAATGATAGTTTGTTCTTTTTTGATAAATTTTTTTCTGACCGATGATTTTTTTGAATATTCTTTTCTTTCTTTCTTTACGATTCTTCTTTCTTTTATTCTTTCTGATCTTTTTCTTATTACTTTTTTAATTTTTTTCTTTTTTTATTTTTTAATTTTTCTTTCTTTTTTTTTTGATTTTTTTATTGAATTTCTTTTTGATCTTTTTTTTTCTTTCGAATTTTTTCTTTATTTTTAATTCTTTTTCTTTCCTTTTTTTCTTTCTTACTTTCTTTTAGACTTTTCTTCCTTCTTTTCGAGACTTTAATATTTTTCTTTGAATTTTTCTTCTTATTTCTTTGAATTTCTTTCTTCTTTATCGAGATCTTTTCTTTACTTTTTCTTCGATCTTTTTTTTTTTTTTTCTTTCTTTTATTTTAATTTTCTTCTTTTTCCTTTTCGAAGATTTTTTCTTTTTATTAATTTTTTCTTCTTCCTTTCGAGAATTTTTTCTTCGATTCTTTTTTTCTAGAATCGATTTTTTTTCTTTTCGATTTTCTTCTTTAATTTCGATTTTTTCTTCTTACCTTTTTTCTTTTCCTTTCTGATTTTTCTTTTCTTTTCTTTTTCTTGATTTTTTTCGATTCTTTTTCCGGATCCTTTTCTTTTCTTTAATTTCTTCTTCTTTCTTTCGAATTTTGTTTTTTCTTCTGTCCTTTTCCTTCTTATTCGGAATTTTTTTTTTTTCGATCCAGAGTTTTTTTGATTTTTTTGAATTTTTTTCTTTCTTTTCGATTTTTTTTCGGAGACTTTTTGACTGGATCTTTTTCTTTTTTTTTGAATTTTCTTCAGAGATTTTTTTTTTTTCTTTTCTTCTTACATTTTTTTCGATCTTTTTTCGATCTTTCATTCGATCTTTCTGAATTTTTTTCGATTTTTTTTTCTTCGATCTTTTTTTTTTTCATTCTTTTTCTGACCCTCCTTTTTCAGAGATTTTTCGATAGACAAGAGCTGACTTCGATTCAGGTTCCCTGACCCTGATCTCAGTCAGAGATACATGCTTTTCTTTTCTTTCTTTTGTCTGGATCTTTCTTTCATTTTCTTCCCATGACCCTCTTTTCATTTTTTTTTCGATTTATTGGACATTTTCTTCTCGATTTCTTCGAATTCTTTCTTTCTTTTGATTTTAAATTTTTCTTACATGCTTTTTTTCGGAGACAGAGCTTCTGAGGTAGAATTAAATAATGACAGTATCCCTGACCTCTTTCCTTTTGTTCAGTAAACATTTATTTCATACAGAGAAGATTTCAACACTTTCTTTCTTTTCGATCTCATCAGAGATTTTTCTTTTTCTTTCTTCCGAGATCGATCTTTTTGTTTTCTTTATCTTACAATTTCAAATTTCTTTCCTTTTTTCGAATTTCCGAGAGTCGATTGATTTTTTCTTTCTTTTTTTATCTTTTTTCTTCTTTCTTTTCTTTTCAGAAATCTTTCTTCCTGACCCTTCATTCTCTTTGTTCTTCTTTCCTTATCTTTTCTATCTCTTCTTTGTTCTTTCCATTTTCAACCCTCTTCTTTATCTTTCCTCTTTCTGATCTTCTTAAATTTCTTCCTTCTTTTCAATTTATGCTCCCCAGACTGGGCCTTCTTACTAATTTCTTTTCTTGAGACCGACCCTTTCAATTTTTTTCTCTTCTGAATTTTTCTTCTTTACTTTTTCGAGACATTTTTTTCTTTTTATTTTTCTTTTTTTCTTTGATCTTCTTTTCTTTTCTTTACTTTTAGGAGAACCTTGAATTTTTCTTTCTTTCTTCTTTCAGAATTTTTTCTTATATTTTTGTCTGATTTTTTTAGACTGAATTTTCGATTTTCTTTTCATTTTTTCTTTTTTCTTTGTTTTTTCTTTTTTTCTTTTTTTAACTCATTTTCCTGAAATTCAGACCTTTCAACCTTTTCCCTTCTGAATTTTCGATTTCTTTCTGAATTTTTCTTCTAGAGAGCTTTACTTTTTTTCCTTTCTTTACATTTTTTCTCGATCGATTTTTTTTTTTTTTCTGAATTTTGGTTCTTTCTTCCTTCCTTTCTCCCTGAGATATTTTTTTCCTTCTTTAATCTATTCTCTCTTTCTTCTTTCCCTCTCTCTTTTCTTCTTTTCTCCTTCATCTTTCTTCACTTTTCTTTTTCCTTTGAGACTGGATCTTTCTTATCTCTTTCCAGATTTTTTTCTTTACTTTTCGAAAGCCCATGAATTTTTTCTTCTTTCTTATTCTGAATTTTGACTTTCTTTTTAATTTTCGAATTTTTTTCTTTACATTTTGAGATTTTTTTTTCTCCGAATGATTTGATTTTTTCTTTCTCCAAAAATCTTTCCTAAGGTTCCTTTTTTCTTTCATTTCTCTTTTGTTCTTTTTTACAGGTTTTTTTTCTTTTGGAACTTTTTGAGATCTTGATTCTTTTCTTCTTCTTTCTTACTTCTTTTGAGCCTTCCCTTTCTTTTTCAGAATTTTGTTCTTCTTTAGCTTTTGAATTACTTTTTCTTCTAACTTATCTTTTTCTTTCTTATCTGAGAGAACAGAGATTATTATTACTTTCAACCTTTCCATCTATTATTAATTTTCTCCTTTAAATGCTTCTCAAGGAAGGAGCCTCTCCCATCTCGACCTCTTTCTTTTATCCGGAGATGACTCTCTCAGACTGGATTAGGAGCCTTTCTTATCTCTCTCTACAGGTACCTCTCGAGATCTGACCCTCTTCCTTCAGAATAGATGAGACTTTAGACAGAACTTTTCCTTTCTTTTTATCCTTACCTCCTTCGCCAAGGTTCTTAGCGCTCTGGGAATGACTTCTTTAATGAGCTTACATCCGATAATCTCTGGGCAGTCCTTCATCCTCTCAAGAGGAGATCTATACCTTTTCAACCCTTACTTTCAACCTTTTTTCTAAATATCTCTTTAGATAGACAGAGATGCGATTGCCACCTGAATCAATCTCAACTTTCTTGACCCCCTGATTACTCTTTAGAGATACATGCTGACAGACAAGACTCTCTTTAATATTCTTTTTCTTCTTTTACTTTATTCCTTTTTTCCTTTCCTTTCGAATTTTGTTCTTTTCTTCGCACATTTTTTCTCGAGCGATTTTTTCTTTCTTTCTTTTTCGGAGATTTTTCTTTTTTTTTCTTTTATTTCTTTTCTGGTCCATTTCCTTCTTTTTTTCTTTTTGAATTTTTTCTTCTGACTTTTTGATTCTTTTGTTTCTTTCTTTCCTTCCTGACGCCTTTCCTTTCTTTCCTTTTTTTTCTTCTAACTTCTTTCACACTTTCAAAACGGAGACTGAATTTTTCTTCCTTTCATTTTTTTTTCTTCTCACGGAGATTTTTTCTTTACTTCACTTTTTTTTCATTTCTGACTTTCTTCAGTCGAGATTGTTTTTCTACACCTCTTTTTTTTCTTTTTGATTGGAATTTTTCTTCCTTCTTCAACTCTCGACCTTTTTTTCTTTATAGGAGACAGAACGAATTTTATTCTTTTCTTCTTCTCCCTTTCTTCTCTTTATTTTACTCTTGATCCTTCCATTTTTCGAATTTCTTCTTCTTCATTCACTCTCCCTCGGCCTCTCTCTTTCTCTTCAACCAGTTTATCTTCTTTCAAACCTTTCTCATTTATCCAGACAGTTCCTGACCTCTCATCTCCTTCTCTGAACCTCTTTCTTAACTATAAGTCCTCTCTTTTTTTCTCTCTCCCTTCTTTCTCCTCTCATGTGAACTTTTAAGTTCCAAAAGAATAAATACGCATTACAAATGTCAAATGCCTATTATGTCTCTCTCCATGTTTCTCTCTCTCTGCAAATCTCTGTCTCCTGGGGTCCATCTCCATTGTAATCCCTGGGGTTCAATCTGTTTGTTCCTTTACATTTTGAATTTTTTCTCCTTTCACAAATTTTTCTTCTTTGAAATTTTATTTCTCATTAGATATTCCATGGCCTTTCAGACCTTTCTCTCCATTTCTTCTTTTTTCTTCTTTACTGTTTTTCTCTCTTTCTTTTCTTCTGTTCTTCTTTTTCTTCTCTTTCCTTTCTTTCTTTACTTTCTTCTTCTTCTATTCTCAACATTTGTTCGAGAATTTTCTTCTCTTTCTTCGATTTATCATTTCTTCTTCTTTATTTTTCTGAATTTTTTTCTTTTCAATTTTCTTTTTCTTTCTTCATTTTATCTTCAACCTTTTCTATCTTTTCTCTTTGTTCTTCTCTCGCAAATCTCTCATTCAATTTTTTCATTTTTTTCTTTTCTTTTTCAATTATCTTTCTCTTTTTCTTTCTTTTCTTTTAATTCTCAACTAAATTTTCTCTTTTCTCTTTGTCTTTTCTTCTTCATTTACATTTCTTTTTTCTCTTCAAAATTTTTTCTTTTTTTCCCTTTCTCATCCTTTCTCTCCCTTTCTCAACCCTCTTAAATCTTTTTCTCTCTTTCTTTGTCTTTTTTCTCTTTTCTTCCTTTCTTATTTTCTCTCTCTTTCTTTTTTTATCCTTTCTCTTCTCTTTATCCCTTTCTTCTAAACCTTCTATTATCCCTCTATTCTTCTCGACCATTTTCGAATTCTTCTTTCTTTCTTCTTTCCACTTCCTTGAATTTCCACTGTCTTCCTCCATTATTTTTCTTCTTTCTTCTATCCTTGAATTCTTTTTCTTTCTTCTTTCTTCCTCTTTTTCCTTTCTCTTTTCCTTCTTTCTTCTTCTTACTTTTCTTCTTTCTTCTCACCACCAAAGATCTCTTCCTTTTTTCTCTCTCATTTCCTTCTTTAACTTTTTTTTCTTTCTTTTCTAACCGTTTTCTCTTTATTTCTTCCAATTTTTTCTTTATTTCTTAGGATTTCCTTCTTCAGTTTTCTCCCTAACTTCTTTACTTTTCTTAATTCCCTTATTTCTTCTTTATTTCTTCTATGTTCAAAACTTTCCTGCTACCTTCGAGAAATTCCTTCTTCTAACGCCAGATTCCAAACAGTCATTTACAACATTTCTTCTCCTTTTTGTTCTTCCTTTACTTTCTTTCTTCATCTTAATGACAATCTTCTTGTTCCATTTTTTTTAATCCTTAGGCTTTTTCGACATTTTAAATAGATTTCTTTCTTTACTTTTCTCTGAATGTTATCTTCTATGTTGAAGTCTTTACACACCTCTGCTCATGGTAATTTTTCACTGGGACATCTGTATCTTTCTCTTTCTTCCTTACATCAACTTCCTTTTTCAAAAGAACTCCTTTATTTAATTTCAAACTTTCTAACCTCTTTGAACGACCTTCTTCCTCATGAATCTGTTTTCTGACACAAACACTTTATGTTTTCCGATTTTAAAATAGCTTATTTTCAACATGAATCAAAACTTTCACCAAATGGAAATCCATGTTTTTTAACTTCAATCGTCATCCTCTTTTCTTCGGACAGACAAACTCATCGTTTTGAACACTCAAAGCTCTTTCATTTATTTTTCTTTTTTTTCTCCATGAATTTTTTCTCACATCAGTCCCTTGACAGAAAGGTTTCAACAGTACGCAGTGAGGGACATTTCAACTTACTGTCTCTATCTAAACTTGTTCTCTCCTTCAACCCTTATCCCTCAATGTCCAACCTCATCACTGCAGACATCTTTGTTCCTTCCTCTTACATTTCAGATCCTCTCTATAATTTATCTTCCATAACTCTGCTGATCTTCATTTCCAGCTAACAATCCCACTGGCACACACTTTTCCATTTGTTTGTTCTTTCATCATACATTCCAATCTCTTGTCTCTCAAACACGGACTCTCTATCTTTAATTCTTATCCCTACTTTGAATTCTCGTCTTTCTTCTACATTTTCTCTTTTTCAACCGCTCGGCTAACCTTATGACTTTTCATACTCTTCCCCTTGTTCTATTTTCCCTCAGGGTCCTCGACTTCTCTCTGTTCCTAAACTCATCCTTTCTGGCAAACCAAATCATCTAACCAGATCTCTAATCATTCTTCCATATCCTCTCGGGTTCTTTCTTCTGGGGTCCTCTGAATCTCTGCTCTTCTTAGGGTATCTCTCAACTTCTCTCTCCATCCTCTTAATCTCTAACTTGTCATCCTTCCCCTTCTTTTCTCTATGACCCCAAATCTTTGAAAACTGTTCTTTCTTCTTTTCAAGAGACTCTACCTTTCCTGTTTGAATTTTTCTCCCCCTCTCAAATCTTCCTGTGTCCCCCCAGATTTTTCAAGATCTTTCTGTCTCTCTAAATTTTGAATCTTTGTTCATTTTATTCACTATTTCAAAATCCTTCTCCAAATAAGATTCCTAAAATGTAGATCAAAATTCCAGTCCTTTCATTCCAAAAATCTAAACCCCTCCCATCCCGAGAAATAAGCAAGCTCTCTAGTCTGTCCTACTGGTCAATTTCTTTTTTTGACTTGATTAACTCCCCTCTAGCCTCATTTCCCTCTGGGAATCAACTTGTACACCTCTAGTCTTCCATGCTTGCGAAATCATCTAACTTTCATTTTTCAATTTTTCTCTGTTTCCCTAACTGTTCAATTTTCAGGTAGAGATTCTTTCAACCTTCTTTTCACTTTGTCAAACTCTCTCCTTCTCCTTTATATTTTTCTTCTTCTCTCACCCTCTTCACGTTCTTCAACCCCTATCTCTCTTTGTTCTCTCTCAACAAGCACAGGAATTTTTCTCTCAACCCCTTCAGGGTCTTCTCTCTTCATTTATGGTAATTTTTTCATTATTCTCAATGACATCTCCTTTATATGGCTCTTTCCTGTTATTTATGATAAATTTTTCTCCATCCTCTTTAATCCTTGTTCTTTCTCTTTCCTTCGAATCTCTTTTGCTTCTTCTTTCTAATTTTCTTTCTTCCTCTTTAAATTTTTCCTCTTTACTGAATTTTTCTTCTTTCTCTCTTTCTCTTTCTCTTCTTCATCCTCTCTTTTCCTTCTCCTGAATTTCTCTTTCTTCTTTCTTTTCTTTCTTCTTTTCTTTCTTTTATTCTTCTTTACATTTTAAATTTTTTCTCTTCTTCATCTTTACTTCTTTAATTTTCAACTTCAGATAACTGACCTTTAACTGGCAGTTACCTGGCCCATAACTTCAGATAACTTTAAATTAACTCTTTGTCCTCATAACTTTAACTGCCCATAACTCATACTTTAAATTTTTTTCAACCTCTCTCAAATCTATCTAAATTTTTTTCTCCTTTAACTCCCTGAACTTCAATCTCAACCTCTCTCTTCCCATCTCTAACCTTTCTCTCTTTCCTTCTTTTTTCTATCTCTTTGTTCTCTCTTCTCAACTCTCCCTTCCTTTTTCTTTCTCTCTCTATCTCTTTCTCAACATTCTAATCTTTTCTCTCTTACTAACCCCCTCTTTTTCTTCTTCTCTCTCTTTCTCAATTTTCTCTTTTCTCTTTTCAACCTTTTCTTCTCTTCTCTTTCTCTCTTTCTTCTATACTCTCTCTCTTTTGTTCTCAATTTCATTTAACTTCTTTCTCTCATTTTCAATCTTTCTTCTCTCTTTCTCTTTTTCGATTTTTTTCTCTCGATTTCTTTCGATTCTCGATTTTTTTTTTTTCTTTTCAATTTTCTTTTCTTTTCATATTTGATTTTCACTATCTTTACTTCTTCTGAATTTTTCTTCTGATTTTTTTCTTCTTCTATTTCTTCTTCATTTTTCTAGATTTTGTTTTTCGATTTCGATTTTTTTTTTCTTCTTTCTTTACATTTTAATTCTTTTTTTCTTTTTTTTTTCTTCGATTCTCTTCTCTCTTCTCAACCTTTCTCAATCTCTTCTTAATTTTGTTCTTCTCTCACTCTCTCTCTCTTCTTTAACTCCTGTCTCTCTCTATCTCTTTAATCTCTTTCTTCGCTTTCCTCTCTCTCTCAACCCTTTCCTTTCCTAGAATTTTTTCTTTCTTCTTCAACTCCTTAAATTTTTTCTTCCTTTACTATTCGAACTCCTTTTCTTTACTTTAATCCCTCTCTTCTTTCTCAACCTCTCTCCTAAATTCTTTTTTCTTCTGAATTTTTCTTTCTGATTTGTTATTCTTTACTTATCTTAACCTTTTCTTCTTTCATCGAATTTTCTTCTTTCCTTTTTCGAATTTTTTCTTTCTTCTCTTTTATCTTAATCTTTCTTCTCTTCTTCAACCTCTCCCTCTCTTTTGTTCTTTCTTCTCTCTCTCTCTCTCTCTCTCTTCTCTCTAACCTCTCTCTCCTCGCTCTCTCTCTTTCAACCTCTCTCTCTCTTTCTCTCTCCTCTCTCTCTCTCTCTCAACCTCTCCTCTCTCTCTCTCTCTCTCTCTCTCTCAACTCCTCTCCCTCTCTCTCTCCCTCAACCTCTTTCTCTCTCTCTCTTTCATTCTCTCTCTCTCTCTCTCTCTCTCTCTCTCAACCTCTCCCTCTCTCTCGCTCTACCTCTCTCTCTCAACATTGCTATCTCTCTCTCTCAACCCCTCTCTCTCTCTCTCTCTCTCTCTCTCTCTCTCTCTCTCTCTCTCTCTCTCTCTCTCTCTCTCTCTGCCATGCAGTTTCTCCACAGCACAGAAAACTGACACTCTGATACTCTTCTCAGATGAGTGGAAATATAGCAGGCAGCATGAGCCGCAGAGATAGAGATATGCACACTGAGGGATTATCCAAGTTCCCCCGTTTGTGACAAGGGCTGATAACGGTTAGAGCTGAAAGGGGATGGGGACTGAGCGGGGCTGAGCATTTCAGACCGACAGAGAGCAAGAGGTGTCAATCCATCACTGGGGGGATTTCACGGGAGGAAGCAGAATCGTCTGAATCATCCTCTCAACGGTAACAATAACGTCAGCCACAAAAGGCTATAGAATATTGTGAAACATATCGTTTAAAGCGGCTATATAGAGAGGTTTGAATAGACACCCATTTTGGTGTATTCCTGATTTGTATCTTGCATTTATATTTCCCTATCTCTCCTCTAATCATTCTAGGAATCTCATTGTGTGTATCCTGACACCATTGTGATGTTCCAGTGCTGGACATATATCAGATAAAACAGCAATTGCCCTTTTAAATCAAAGATTGTCTAGGTCTAGTTATCTGCTAGGCAACCTGACCAAACAAGCAAAACCAATACTGAGGCAAGTAGTGAGTAAATTACTTCTGTCCTCTCCTGCTGTCCTGTCCTGTTCTGTTCTGTCCTCCTGTCCTGTCTTGTCCTGTCCTGTCCTGTCCTCTACTTCTGTCCTATCCTGTCCTCTCCTCTCCTGTTCTGTTCTGTCCTCGCCTCCTGTCATGTCCTGTTCTGTCCTCTCCTCCTGTCCTGTCCTCTCCTTCTGTCCTGTTCTGTCCTCCTGTCCTGTCCTCTCCTCCTGTCCTGTCCTCTCCTTCTGTCCTGTTCTGTCCTCCTGTCCTGTCCTCTCCTCCTGTCCTGTCCTCTCCTTCTGTCCTGTTCTGTCCTCCTGTCCTGTCCTCTCCTTCTGTCCTGTTCTGTCCTCTCCTCCTGTCCTGTCCTCTCCTTCTGTCCTGTTCTGACCTCTCCTCCTGTTCTATCCTCTCCTTCTGTCCTGTTCTGTCCTCTCCTCCTGTCCTGTCCTCTCCTTCTGTCCTGTTCTGTCCTCTCCTCCTTTCCTGTCCTCTCCTTCTGTCCTGTTCTGTCCTCTCCTCCTGTTCTATCCTCTCCTCCTGTCCTGTCCTCTGCTCTTGTCCTGTCCTGTTCTGTCATCTCCTTCTGTCCTGTTCTGTCCTCTCCTTCTGTCCTGTTCTGTCCTCTCCTCCTGTTCTGTCCTCTCCTCCTGTCCTGCCCTCTCCTCTTGTCCTGTCCTCTCCTCCTGTCCTGTTCTGTCCTCTCCTCCTGTCCTGTCCTCTCCTCTTGTTCTGTCCTGTTCTGTCCTCTCCTCTTGTCCTGCCCTCTCCTCTTGTCCTGTCCAGTACAGTTCTGTCCTCTCCTCTTGTCCTGTCCTCTCCTCTTGTCCTGTCCTATCCTCTTGTCCTGTCCAGTACAGTTCTGTCCTCTCCTCCTGTTCTGTCCTTTCTTGCTGTCCTGTCCAGTACAGTTCTGTCCTCTCCTCCTGTTCTGTCCTCTCCTCCTGTCCTGTCCTCTCATTTTGTCCTGTCCAGTACAGTCCTGTCCTCTCCTCCTGTCCTGTCATCTCCTCCTGTCCAGTACAGTCCTGTCCTCCCCTCCTGTCCTATCCTGTTCTGTTCTGTCCTCTGCTCTTGTCCAGTGCTGTCCTCTGCTCTTGTCCTGTCTAATACAGCCCAGTCTAGTCCTGTCCAGTCCTGGCTACCACAGCATTGTATTGAGAGATGTCTAACTAGTAGCCTGCCTGGTTATTATTCCCCTGCTTTAGTGTTTTGACCCCCTGGCCATATTTCTGAAGCTCAGTGCTCCTGACACAGTCCGTCTGGCAGATGAGAATGGGAGGGAGAATGGGGGTGATGTGGCTGTGTGTGTGTGTGTGTGTGTGTGTGCCTGCTTGTGCATGAATGCTTGCGTACATGTCTGTGTGTGGAAGGGAGGTTTATCCCTCCCCTCCACTCTAGACAGGTGCCATGTTAACAGCGCTAGCTGTGCAGTGAGCCCCAGCCGCTGTGGCCCCAGTCAAGGGGGAGGTGGAGGGGGAAAGGCGGAGGTCTATCTACTCTGGGCTTAGGCTGTAAATGGCTTGTGTGATGGAGGTGTTAGCCTGTACTGTAGCTGACAGATGAGCACAGGCTAGGAACAGGAAATCCCTGCTCCTCTCCTCCTGCATGCCTGCCTGCTGTGGAAGTGGGAGCTCAGGGGTCGGGGATTGTGTGGGTTGGGCTGGGATGGTGTGTGTGCGTATGCGTGTGTTAGTGCGTGTGTGTGTGTGTGTGTCAGGCAGCAACAGACAAAGAGGGAAGTCTCCAGTGATGAATCAATCAGTGGCTCACTTTCCTTTCGCCCCTGTTGTCTATGAGGACAGGGCTGGGAGGTAGTAATACAAGCATGTGGGTGAGACGAAGACTGATCTCTCCCTCCCTCCTCTCTCCCTCCTCTCTCCCTCCCTCACTCCTCTCTCCCTCCTCTCTCTCTCCCTCCTCTCTCCCTCCTCTCACCCAACTCACCGTCCCTCCTCTCTCCCTCCTCTCTCCCTCCCTCCTCTCTCCCTCCTCTCACCCGAATCACCGTCCCTCCCTCCCTCCCTCCCTCCCTCCCTCCCTCCCTCCCTCCCTCCCTCCCTCCCTCCCTCCCTCCCTCCCTCCCTCCTTTCTCCCTCCTCTCCCTCCCTCCCTCCTCTCTCCCTCCTCTCACCCGACTCACCGTCCCTCCTTCTCCCTCCTCTCTCCCTCCCTCCTCTCTCCCTCCTCTCACCCGACTCACCGTCCCTCCTCTCTCCCTCCCTCCTATCTCCCTCCTCTCTCCTCTCACCCGACTCAACGTCCCTCCTCTCTCCCTCCCTCCTCTCTCCCTCCTCTCACCCGACTCACCGTCCCTCCTCTCTCCCTCCCTCCTCTCCCCTCCTCTCTCACCCGACTCCTCCCTCCTCTCTCCCTCCGACTCTGTCCCTCCTCACCCGACTCACTGTCCCTCCTCTCTCTCTCCCTCCCTCCTCCCTCCCTCCTCTCACCCGACTCACCGTCCCTCCTCTCTCCCTCCCTCCTCTCTCCCTCCTCTCACCCGATTCACCGTCCCTCCTCTCTCCCTCCTCTCTCCCTCCTCTCACCCGACTCACTGTCCCTCCTCTCTCTCTCCCTCCCTCCTCTCTCCCTCCTCTCACCCGACTCACCGTCCCTCCTCTCTCCCTCCCTCCGCTGAGAAAAGGGTACACAGTCTTCCAGCTGATGGCGAAACTCAAGTCGCATGTTGTTACTCCTATGACCAGACATTTTTAAATATTTCTTGATATTAAAAGGGACACAATCCGTTAATAGCAACACAGGCTTATGGAAACTCTTTGCTACATTCATTCGTTACAGCTGCAGTACTGGTTGTAGCGTGATTGGAAGTAGGGAGAACACTTGTAAAAGTCTTAAACAAGGTGTTGACACTAGTGCTGAATAACAACTTAAACATGAACTTACTAATAAAAACAGCAGCTCTACGTTTTTCGTTGAGTCTCTCTCTCTGGTTTTAAACGTTTTGAAAATCTACAGTATTGACTTTGCTGTGCGTTCGAGGCTTCTTTTTAAAGTGTATGGCTCGAGGAAACCGTGCCGACACGGTGATCTGAGCTATCTGTTTGGCCAGCGGAAGGCACTGCTGGGCAGGTGGAGTTCTAACTTCAGACACATTAAATGGTTAAAAATGGGAACACTTTGCCGACCCTGGCGCTAGGGCTGCTGAATCAAGTGCACCTACCACCAACAGCGGGAAATTAATTAAAAAAATAGGACTGCCTTGGATCGACCAGGAATGCCTTGGATCGACTAGTAATGCCTTGGATCGACCAGGAATGCCTTGGATCGACCAGGAATGCCTTGGATCGACCAGGAATGCCTTGGATCGACTAGTAATGCCTTGGATCGACCAGGAATGCCTTGGATCGACCAGGAATGCCTTGGATCGACTAGTAATGCCTTGGATCGACCAGGAATGCCTTGGATCGACTAGTAATGCCTTGGATCGACCAGGAATGCCTTGGATGGACTAGTAATGCCTTGGATCGACCAGGAATGCCTTGGATGGACTATGAATGCCTTGGATCGACCAGGAATGCCTTGGATGGACTAGTAATGCCTTGGATCGACCAGGAATGCCTTGGATGGACTATGAATGCCTTGGATCGACCAGGAATGCCTTGGATGGACTATGAATGCCTTGTATGGACTATGAATGCCTTGGATCGACCAGGAATGCCTTGGATGGACTATGAATGCCTTGGATCAATCAGGAATGCCTTGGATCAACTAATAATGCCTTGGATCGAACAGGAATGCCTTGGATCGACCAGGAATGCCTTGGATCGACCAGGAATGCCTTGGATCGACTTGTAATGCCGCAATCAACCAGTTGGTGACCATTTAGCCTTTACAGTCTAATCCAGATTTTATGACTCAACCAAGGGCCGATTTGCAGATCTATATCTGTGAAACAGGGAACTCTCACCGAGCCAAATACTGTATGTGTATGTCATCAATCTAGGAATGGTTTGGCGTGTTTGCAGTGTGTGAACGTATGTGTGTATGCCTGTGTTTGTGTCCGCGTCGGTCGTGCGGTGTGGCACACCATCTAAAGTGTAGTGACAGGCGATGGGGGTTAATAACCTGGGACGTGGGAGGAGGAGGAGGAGGTGGGAGGAGAACAGCTCTAACTCTCCCCTCTACTGCCTGATGACAGGCTTCTTCTCATTCAGCCTCCACTCCCAACCTGCATTCAGCCCCACTGTCAGAATTCAATTAACTCGGCTGGCCGCTGTTGTGTCGCTATTAGAGGTAATTAGTTAAAACATCAGAGTATAAACGGTTAATTGGCTCCGGTAATTAATTCCCCCACTCAAGTATATGAGAGTGAGGGAGAGAGAGAGAGAGAGAGAGAGAGAGAGAGAGAGAGAGAGAGAGAGAGAGAGAGAAGAGAGAGAGAGAGGAGGAGAGGAGGGAGAGGGGGGAGGGAGAGAGAGGGAGAGGGAGAGAGAGAGAGAGAGAGAGAGAGAGAGAGAGAGAGAGAGAGAGAGAGATAGGGGGTGGAGGGAGGGAGAGAGAGAGAGATACGGGGTAGAGGGAGGGAGGGAGAGAGAGAGAGAGAGAGAGAGAGAGAGAGAGGGAGAGAGAGAGAGAGAGAGAGAGAGAGGGGGTAGAGAGAGAGAGAGAGAGAGAGAGAGAGAGAGAGAGAGAGAGAGAGAGAGAGAGAGAGAGAGAAAGATATGGGGTAGAGGGAGGGAGGGAGAGACAAAGAGAGATAGAGGGGGTAGAGAGAGAGAGATAGAAAGAGAGAGAGAAAGAGGGAGGGAGGACGGTGGTGTTGGTGGTGGTGATGAAGAGCAACCTGTGGGGGTTAGCTATCTGTGGCTGAGCGCTAGCTATCAATTACTGTTAAGCATTGTTCAGGATGAGCTCTGAGCACCCGCTCCACTCCCTGGTGGCAAGCAGATGGCAAATAACACTCTCAGCAGCAGCCAGCCGACAACAGCAGCCAGCCAACAACAACAGTCGACAATGTCCCCCATGTCCCTGCTAAAAGTGAGAGATGGAGGAGGGATCCCAGCCTAGTTAACGTGCAGCACTCAAGAGCTAGCTAGCCTCATCAGCTAAAACTAAACCAAAACAGAACCCACCTTAGCAAATGGACTTCAGCTCCTATTGAAGAGTGATGGGAAGGAAGACCTAACCATGTACCCGGTTGGGCCCGTATTAACTAGAGTATTGTTCTAAAGGAAATGCAGTAGATGTGAATAGGTGTGAAAATAATACTAGTGTGATGGTTAAGTGCTTAGTCAGCCCCTGTGCTCAAAGTGCTGATCTCAGCCCCAGCACTGACGCTGCTGTTTCTCCTCCCACCACGATGAGCCCTTTGGGATGGAAATGAGTCCTGACCACAGCAGAGCAGCCCACTCCCTGCTAGAGGCTAGAGACACACCTCACCCCTGTATAGCTGAAGAGGTACAATTGAATAGGGGGGAGTAGGGCGTAGAGGAGTTGGCTTTTGACTCGCTCATCACGACCCCTCTCTTAGCTGGTGAGAAATGGTCTGAATGAGGTTTGCCCACCTCATACCCTCTTACCCCACACCTGCTCAGTGCTCACACCCCATCCCCAGCATCTCCAGAGGGAGGCGACCCAGGCCAGGACCCAGACCAGGACCCAGACCTCACATCCTGCCTGCTCAGCAAACCAAACAGGGCTAGCCAAGGCTTGCAAATACATTCTACTCTACCAGCTCCTCCTCTGTCCCTCTTCCATCCACTACTACCCAGGCCTTCTCTCTTCCCTACCAGCAGTAATGGCCCCCTTCCCCTGGGGAGAACTGAAGGAGGTGGAGGGGGGGCTGTGGATGTGCAGTGGTGGCGGCCACTGTCTCTGTGTTCAATTCCCTTCTAAAGTTCCCGCCCCCCTTCTCTCCCTCCCCCCAAAAGCAGCCAGGGGCCGTAGGGGGCTTGGGAGGGGGGGGGCTGAGCGGGGAAACAGGCAGGCTGGCAGATCTAACCCAGCAGTATCACCCTCATTTCCTGGGTCAGCGCCTGGGTAATGGTCTATTAATTTGCTCCATTCTCCCTTGTGAGGCAAAACTCAATCTCCCAGTCCCCAGCACACTGCTATACCGTGGACAAGGTGATTGATTGAATAAACAGCTGTCACTAACGGGAGCGCCCTGCCACCGCCACCACCAGCCACTCTCCCCTCTTACTCTCCCCTCTTAGGCCCCCCCATACACTGCCCCCGTCAACCCCATAGGCCCCCACGAGCACACACACACACACACACACACACACACACACACACACACACACACACCGTCCCTCCACTGCTTCAAAAGAGGTGTTAAAACGTCAATTAATCACTTAGCTACGGATTTATTACATTGGTGTGATTTGTTGACTAGAAATCAGCCTACATGATGACATTGTTTTGATCTTTGTACAGCTTGTAACAAGTATTTTCAATCTCACATACTGTAAGTGTAAGCGTACACTGTTAGCATTTGAATCCCATTTTGACAGATGTATAAAATCACTTTTCCTGAACACATCCCACTTGACTAAAACAGGACGCACAACAGACGCTTTCCTCTTCTGCCTCTTCATTCTACTCACGGAGAGGAGATTGCCTTTGCTTTTTTTAAGGTGACAACGGGGCTGGGTTTGGAACTAGCAGCGTGATCAGTTTTGAGCAGGGCGTGGAACACTGCTATTTAAAAACACAATGCATCACTGTCAGACCCCGAGCAGACGAGCAGCCCCCTGTGTGCTGGCTAGAGATCTCCTCCTCTGCTCCTATTCCTCCTCGCCTCCCCGCCTCGCTCATCATACCGGCAGGCGAGGGGTGCCAAACTGAAGATGACCCCGTTCCATTTCATCAAATGTCCTCTGAATGAAGAGCCAAGCTCCATCTCCCATCCGTCTCCCAGCCCCTCCCACCAACCCTCACTGCAATCAGCCCAGTAACTGTCCAGCCTGCTTAAATCACCAGTTAGAATTAACCAAATCACCACACACACAGGCACACACACACATACACACACCGGTGCACACACACTCCCCTTACCGGCCCCATTGCCTTAATTGGCCTCGTTTTGACTTTAAAGCCCATATTTTCCATCATGAATATGACTTCAGGGGAATCACCTTGCGTTGATTTAGGTTTAGTGGGGAACCCAAAATGAAGGGTGACAGGATTGGTGGATTTATTTTATTCTGCATGCGAGGCAGTGTCATTTTGGAGAGGGGGATGAGAGAGGAATGAGTGGGGGATGAGTGGGGGATGAGAGGGGGATGAGTGCCGGTGTTACAGCCTCAGGCATGGCAAGGAGGAGAGGAAAGAAGGGGGAATGTCTAAAGGAAAGAAAAAAAAGGGCCCTTCGAATCAAATCAAATTCCCCTTATCGCACATTGTTTGAAGATTTGATCAGGCAGGGTAATGCGGTTACACATGGAGTTTCAGCTGAGAGATTTCATTGTTTACTGATGTTGGCGGTTTTAGGGGGCGAGGCGATGGGGGGGATAGGAGGAGGGTACCTGGCGTAAACACTTGATGCATGTCGGGAAACTCATTTACGGCTCCCTGGCATGAAAAACAAGAGGAAAATGCAACTAGGTGGACAAGGAGAACACACTTCTTCAAGGGCACCAGACAGGCTCCATATGTAGACACTTTGTAATTCCATTTACCAAACTGTTTGTGTGTGCCGGCTCCCCTCAGCAAACTCTTAAAGTCACACCTTGCCGTTCGTTCTCTAGTCTTATTGTGTCTTGGTGTGCATTTTACATGTTATTCATTAGCTGATTGTCGTACGAGCCAATTCATTGCATTCCATTCATTAGCTGATTGTCGTACGAGCCAATTCATTGCATTCCATTCATTAGCTGATTGTCGTACGAGCCAATTCATTGCATTCCATTCATTAGCTGATTGTCGTACGAGCCAATTCATTGCATTCTCATACACACGCTGTACAGGCTCACATATAAGGAATAGGATGCCATGAGTAGAGCACTATATAAGGAATAGGGTGCCAGGAGTAGTGCACTATATATAAGGAATAGGGTGCCAGGAGTAGTGCACTATATATAAGGAATAGGGTGCCATGAGTAGTGCACTATATAAGGAATAGGGTGCCAGGAGTAGTGCACTATATATAAGGAATAGGGTGCCATGAGTAGTGCACTATATATAAGGAATAGGGTGCCAGGAGTAGTGCACTATATATAAGGAATAGGGTGCCAGGAGTAGTGCACTATATATAAGGAATAGGGTGCCAGGAGTAGTGCACTATATATAAGGAATAGGGTGCCATGAGTAGTGCACTATATAAGGAATAGGGTGCCAGGAGTAGTGCACTATATATAAGGAATAGGGTGCCATGAGTAGTGCACTATATAAGGAATAGGGTGCCATGAGTAGTGCACTATATAAGGAATAGGATGCTATTTTGAACCCATAGACCTATGAAGAAAATACAACTCAACTCAAGATAATATAGGCCTAAAGATCCTGCTTCTCAGGTTTCTCTTTAAAAGACGAATGATCATCTCCTTCTGCCAAAGACAAGTTCAGGGGCCTCCATTAATCTGGAAGTGAAAGGGACAGATCCTAGCGCGATACAGTCAAATGAAGTCAGCACATAATTGATGCTAATTGATCCTGTGTAAGTGCTGCTCGGCAGGCATAATGGAAAGAGGGATGCAGAGAGGAAATAAATGAATGGAGAGAAAAAGGTATCAGAGACTGATTGTTCTGTGAGGCCTTGTGAGATACTTGGTGGTGGGTTATAAAAACATACACGGTGAGCGTGAGAAATGGTTCCTTTGTTCTCAACGTGACGTACCATTGTCTTTGTGATTTCAGTCAGACATTTAGAGAACCTCTGGAAGTCATCTATTTGGTTCTCTGTCTGTTTAAATCTGACCTAACAGATTATAATCAAATGTGCTGTATATATTACCTGCATATTACCTGCATATTATTATAATCATTTAGAGCATGTTGACGCACACACACACACACACACACACGCACGCACGCACGCACGCACGCACGCACGCACACGCACGCACGCACACACACACACACACACACACACACACACACACACACACACACACACACACGGGCAGGTAGGCAGGCGACTTTGAAGTCAGCAGTGGGTTCTGTTGCGGAGGAAGCTTTACAGGCGGCAGCTGTGCAGGGTCATAGACTCCCAGGTGAGCGCACTACACAACACTACACAACGAGAGCCCCCGCCTGCCCCCGCCTGCCTGCCAGTCTCCACTTAGAGCACCGCTACAATGTTAACACATTTGGATTTCAAAAGGCGCTCCAGTCCTCCCCGAGAGCCTGTTAGTAAAATGTCTTTGTTCTCTGGCCAGTACATTACACATTAGCGAGCTAGCAGTGCTGAGCTCTTGTTTCAGCAGCAAACAGCAGACTGCATGGGGCTCTGTAGAAGGAGAACTGACCACAGCAGGGCTGCCTGTGTACACACACATGCACACACACACACACACCATGGTTACACACTCATAACAATTACTAAAATCCTTTCCATAAAAGCTATTTTAACCCAAAATTGAATATTGCTAATATTATTGTTTAATACTACAATTCTTTTAGTATATTTTTCCACAAAAGCCAGTGAGACAGTATCTACTGTAGCCACATATGTTTTATGTTTTACAGATACGTAAGGTGTATAGGTTCTTTATGCATTTGGAAACAGTGAAATGAAACAGGCCCATGCTATTTGAGTTCCATTGTGAAACGCTGTGAAAGGACAAATGAGTTAGTAGGCAGACAACTCACAGGCCTGTGCTACCAGAGTTGTGCCAGTGGCCCTCTCTAAATTATAGCAGCTAGCTGCAGCCTTCATTCAGCATAGTCTGCTTCTCTCCTCTAAAGGGTGGGTTGTAAAACAACATGTAAGAAATGTCGGGGTGAGCACCAGAGCTGTTATACATCGCCACGTACCAACCCAGCCTCATCCGGCCCACTCAGCTAAATTCACCCCCCTCACATCCACCAATAGCCAGAGCCATGCAACATGATCGGGTCTGTGCAGCCGTTTGGCAGCTCTGATAAGACCGGCAGGCAGCGGAGCATGACACAACAGGACGCAACACCCCCATTCTCAATCTCCTCCTCTTCTCTCACGCTCTCTCTTTCTCTATCCATCTCTCTCTCTCTCTCTTTCATTATCCATCTCTCTCTCTATCTCTCACTCTCTATGTCCCTCTCTCTTTCTCTATCATCTCTCTCTCTCTTTCTCTCTCCATCTCTCCCTCTCGCTCATTCTCTTTCCATCCATCCATCCATCCATCCATCCATCCATCCATCCATCCATCTCTCTCTCTCTCTCTCTCTCTCTCTCTCTCTCTCTCTCTCTCTCTCTCTCTCTCTCTCTCTCTCTCTCTCTCTCTCTCTCTCTCTTTCTCTATCCATCTCTCTCTCTCTCTTTCATTATCCATCTCTCTCGCTCTCGCTCTCACTCTCTATGTCTCTCTCTCTTTCTCTATCATCTCTCTCTCTCTCTTTTTCTCTCCATCTCTCTCATCTCTATCCATCTCGCTCATTCTCTATCCATCTCTCCATCTCTCTCTCTCTCTCTCTCTCCCTCTCTATGTCTCTCTCTCTTTCTCTATCATCTCTCTCTCTCTCTCTCTCTCTCTCTCTCTCTCTCTCTCTCTCTCTCTCTCTCTCTCTCTCTCTCTCTCTCTCTGTCTCTCTCTTCTCTCATCTCTCTCTCTCTCTCTCTCTCTCTCTCTCTCTCTCTCTCTCTCTCTCTCTCTCTCTCTCTCTCTCTCTCTCTCTCTCTCTCTCTCTCTCTCTCTATCTCTCTCTATCTCTCTCTCTCCATCAGGCTGTAGTCTTGCTCTCATGCTCTCATTTCGCCATCTGTCGTCTAATCGGCTGTCTCAATTTCTCATAACACCTCTTATCATTGATTTTAAGGAAAGGGGTTAAGTGATGGGAATACTTTAGATAATTACAGTTTGCCTGGCTGGCATGTTGTGGTGGAGGAGGGAGTCAGGTGATTGTGCCTGAGTGTGTCCCAAATGGCACCCTATTCCCCATTTAGGGCACTACTTTTAACCAGGGCCCATAGGATTTGGTTCAAAAGAAGTGCTCTACATAGGGAATAGGGTGCCATTTGGGATGCAGACACTGTGTGGCATTAGTCGTGTCTTGGAGACGAGTGGAGAGGACTCGGGCTGGTTAAGTGGAGTGCCCTGATAAAGGTAAACGGTGGCAGAGATTAAAAGGAGAGATTGGGGGCCAGGCAGTGAGGCAGGGTGGGATGGGAGGAGAAGATGAGATGATCCATCTTGGCGCATTAGAAGAGATCAGGCCAGCACTCAATCAGAACGGTCAGGCCACAGCGAGCGGAGGCAGCAGCCTCTTCCTTCCTTCCCCTGGTCGTGTGGCATTTTGGTGAGGAATCTCAGTACTAAAAAGTTCTGTCAGGCCTATTTCCTTGTTATTGCCCCCCTCCTCCCTCCTTACCCTCTTCCTTCCTCATTCCCTCTCTCCCTGCCTGCCTCAGCGTCCCCTTCGCTCCCACAGATTAAATGGAGAAGTCAACCCCCCCCCCCCCTCTCAGAGCTAAGGGGTCCGTCGGAGGGGGGCATCCCGCATTAATCATCTTTAACGCGCTGACAAGTGCCGCGTGCAAAACCTCCTCCTTCCCCAGGATTTATCTCTCTGTCGACCAATTCCCATCACTCACTGCCCTGAGGGAAAGAGAGAGACAGAGTGAGAAGGGGGGGGTTGAGAATGAGAGAGGCTGAGAGAAAGGGTTAGAGAGAGAACTAGGGGGGTTGAGAATGAGAGAGGCTGAGAGAAAGGGATAGAGAGAGAACTAGGAACTGACAAGAGGATGAGGGGTAGAGCGATGGGTATAAAGTGAGAGGGAGAAAGGGAGAGAAAGCAGAGGGGAAAGGGTCAATGAGGCATCCACAGTACAGCATCAGAGGAGAACAAGAGAGAGAGACCAATAGACAGAAAGGGGGGAGCAGATTCAGTACCCAGATGTGGCTGTTTAGAGAGGGAGGGGCCACTAGGTCCACCTGTCTCTGTCTATCTGGGATTGCTCCCCCTCTGTTTCACTGTTCCTCGTGGCCCATGATTAATCACAGGCTGTCTGCCTTTAGTCAATCCTCTCTGGGGAGGACGTGGACACTAGGCTGGGGGGCTGCAGCCACACATAATGGGCCTGTCTATAGGAAACACATTAGGTCCCCAACACACACGGTGGGCACTGGGCCCTTATTGATGATGCCTGTGACAGATCAGGAAAACTTTGAACATGTGACATCATAGGTGAGATTGAAAGATTACCACAGGGGATAAGAGATGGCCTGTTGTCAGGGGCTGAGATTGGACAGAGAAATATGTGATTTGGAAATTACACAAACATTTGGAACTCAGAGCAAATGTCTTTTTGCAAGTTCAAACACTGTGTTTCAGAAGTAGACCAACTTTAACCAAGCAACAGACAATACGTCCAACTATCTCCTTGAAATTCTCACTTTAACACCCACCCACACAGACATAGAGGGAGAGAGACAGAGAGAGACAGAGAGAGAGAGAAACCATGGAAACCATGTGTTTGATGTATTTGAAACCTTTCCACCTATTCCGCTCCAGCCACTACCACGAGCCCGTCCTCCCCAATTAAGGTTCCACCAACCTCCTGTGCCCTAACTCCTGGAGCATCTGCCCCATCATGCTGTATGTAGACTCTGTGGGATGAAAGAACTAACATACAGTCATACATCTGGTGTAATTATCACTAAACAAATAAGCTTTAAGCTAATGTCTTACGTACATGTTTTCTTACTTGTAAAATGCACTACAAGTCTGGCAACATAATATATATAACGTCCCGAAATGTGCAGAACTTATACAATTGACAAATTCAGACTTTTCCTGGCGTGTTAAAATGGTCATCAGTGCTGTGAGGCCCTGCAGTCTGTCCTGTCCAGTGTCACAGCCCTGCCTGCCTGCTGTCACTGTCTACCCACACCACACTACGGCTGCTGAGATCAAACAGCTCTCTCCTCTCTGAGCTAAGGTTACGTATCTCAGGTTAGTTGGTGTGTGTGTGTGTGTGTGTGTGTGTGTGTGTGTGTGTGTGTGTGTGTGTGTGTGTGTGTGTGTGTGTGTGTGTGTGTGTGTGTGTGTGTGTGTGTGTGTGTGTGTGTGTGTGTGTGTGTGTGTGTGTGTGTGTGTGTGTGTGTGTGTGTGCGTGCGTGCGTGCGTGCGTGCGTGCGTGTGAGAGTATGTTGGGGTGTGACAGGTGACACGGAGGTGGTTAAGGGGCCGACAGGTTCTCATTGCAGTGATCAGGACTCCATTACTAAACCCATTGATTGTGTAGGGATGAATTAAAGGGCTTGACTCGAGAGGCGATTGGCCACACAACCACACACACTACCATTGTCCTCAGACATACAGGGAGTCTAGACCACCGCATCACACCATCTGTCTACCTCTGCCCACGCAAACAGCACCAGAATAACAGCTGTTGTCCTCTGGTACACACATAACTCGAATGGTATTTGTAGCATATTTAACTTTCTGTTTAAAAAAATCCAGACATTAAAAACCTACACTGTCTGACAAAATGACCATTGATGTAACATTGTAGCACAATTGTCACAGAACTAGGAGCCTGCAGTCAAACAAAAAAGTGAGGTTATTTACAAAACGCACATTTAAAACAATAGATGAAGCCCATCTCCCCAAAAAAAGTCTAAATCAACCAGGGACAATAAGTCCAGTGATGTCTGTGTTTTCTCGGTTGCCTACAGAATTGAAAGCACTTTATCAGCAAAGGAATGGGATTGGATCTTTCTTTGTTTACTGTTGCGGACTGTGATTGCTTTGGCATGACTCAAATGATCTTGTCAGGGCGAATAAAGCTGACCACTGCTTAGTGGAGAGAAGTGAGAGGTAAAGGAGACATGTGGCAAAGAGGAGAGAGACAGGTACAAAGACTGCAGGAGATGAAAGGAAAAAGAGGAGAGAGACAGGTACAAAGACTGCAGGAGATGAAAGGAGAAAGAGGAGAGAGACAGGTACAAAGACTGCAGGAGATGAAAGGAGAAAGAGGAGAGAGACAGGTACAAAGACTGCAGGAGATGAAAGGAGAAAGAGGAGAGAGACAGGTACAAAGACTGCAGGAGATGAAAGGAGAAAGAGGAGAGAGACAGGTACAAAGACTGCAGGAGATGAAAGGAGAAAGAGGAGAGAGACAGGTACAAAGACTGCAGGAGATGAAAGGAGAAAGAGGAGAGAGACAGGTACAAAGACTGCAGGAGATGAAAGGAGAAAGAGGAGAGAGACAGGTACAAAGACTGCAGGAGATGAAAGGAGAAAGAGAGAGAGAGAAATAGAGACAAAGGAAGAGGGGAATGGATAGAAACAGAGGAAGAGAAGAAAAAAAGAGAAAAAAGGGAGAGAAAGAATGTAAAGAAATAGATGGAGGACGAGCAGAGCGAGGGAAAATGAAAAGGTAGGGGCAGAAAATGAGAAATACATGTGCAGGGATGCAGCGGGCGAGAGAGGGAGGGAGCTGAGAGAAACACAGACACGCAGAATTGTAATCGATTACCTATTTTTCAAAGTCACTTAAAGTGTCCAGAGTGTGGGGCTGTTAAGTAGTAGTGCTGGGGAATAGGAGTTGAGTATGCGTCGGCACGCTTGACTGGGAGACAGGCTGGGAGAAAGGGGGTTAGGCTGAGAGACACAGAGTGTGTGTGTGTGTGTGTGTGTGTTCAACAGTAGGGATGCATCCTAACATTGTCCCTGCTAGCTCCTTACTGATGAGTCTGTACTCTTGCAGGAAATAGTTGTGACAGGCCAATATCTGGGCAGGGATATGGGCCCCTGGAGGGCCCCTGGCTGCAGTATGCTGCTCTGCTCTGTGTTTATGTGTGTGTTGTCTTGGAGGGAGGTGAGACTGATCCATCACCAGCTCAAACAGGGTAGCAGCACATCACATCACTAGACAAATACAACACTGCCCTCTGGGCAGTGTCAAGGACACAGACGTTCTGGGCTTAAGGATTTATTCTGAGCACAGAGCAGAGAGCTAAGGCTTTATAGTGTTTAGGACTATAGACATTATAGCCCAGATCTGCTGCCCTGTTCCTAGGTTACCTCCCAGGTAATAGCCCTGTCCAACTGCATTTGTACACAATGGACGAGACGCTTGTTGAGGACAGCTTTTGGAACCATTATCAGGAAGGGTCCTCAGAGTGATTTCAGGGCACACAAACAGGCAGGACCAAGAAAACCTGTTTGTGTGTTTGTGTGTTTGTGTTGTACCTTAGGAATGTTATTTGTCTGACTGTAGCACCTGTTTTATTTTGGCACAATTCTGTTACCTCAAACCCCAAAAGCGTTTAGCTGTCTTCCACTCAGTGGAACTCTGATGTCACTGCGTTCAGACTTGGCGTCATGGGGGCAGATAAGGACAAGAGTGTCCCACTGACTGTGTGTTCCTGATTTCAGGGCAGAGAGACAGGGAGGGCAGGGGGGACACGGGACAGTGTCGCCCGCCACCCACCCACCCTCCTGCCTGCCTATACCTACACTATTGTCGCCCTGACACCCCGCCCCAACAGGATATCCTGTGTCAGGGTAGGCCCATTGTTCTTGGTCTAAGAATAGACCCGTCCGATTGGCCGACACGGGATCCAAAACAGAATGTTCTGTCACAAATGGCACCCTATTTCCTATATAGTGGACTACTTCTGACCAGGGTCCTGGGTCCAGGGTATTGCACTATATAAGGAATAGGGTACCATTTGGGAATCAGAAAGACAGCAGCAGAGAGCGAGGAGGAAGTCCCCTTCATCCAGAGACCGAGGAGACTGAGGAGATATTTTTACTAGGAGACGCTTTTAGCCCAGACGCCTCCTCTATACCTAGATAACACACACACACACACACACACACACACACACACACACACACACACACACACACACACACACACACACACACACACACACACACACACACACACACACACACACACACACACACACACACACACACACACACACACACACACACAGACAATGAACTGGCTCATTACATCATACTGTATGTCCTTCAAGCCCTTATTTGAGTTCTCTGGGTTTTAAACATGTGTGCATGAGTACAGTATGCCTTTGCTATGATATGGTTGAGATGACGTAGAGCCAGAATGTGATCCATGGAGTGTGGCTGTGTTCAATCAGTCACTCACTCTGTTAGTGTTAATGAGGTAACTGGAGACATGCGTTAGGGCCCAGCGATTCTCAGTCCAGGAAAGTGAAATCTGAGGCACTTAATCCTGCTGCCCCATCCATCCCTCTCTCCCGCATGCCTGAGGGACACGGCCCTGTGGACAGATCTCATCCTAGCTTCCCTTGATGTCTCTCTTTCTCTCCATCTTTCCTTCCTCCTCTCTATGTCTGTCTTTCCCCATCTCTCTCTCTCTCTCTCTCTCTCTCTCTCTCTCTCTCTCTCTCTCTCTCTCTCTCTCTCTCTCTCTCTCTCTCTCTCTCTCTCTCTCTCTCCCTCTCCCTCCCTCCAGGTAAGAAGAAGGTGTCTCTTTATGACAGCCAGACGCCCATCTGTCCTATCTGCCAGGTGTTGCTGCGTCCAGGAGAACTGCAGGACCACATGGAGCAGGAGATGGAGCGCCTCACCCACATGCACCTCAGGTCAGACCCCTGCCATGTTACACCACACCGAGGGGGTTCAGCTGTACTCCTGGACCCCTAGATTACAACACCAGGGACATCCCCTGACTCGCTGTCCGCTCCTCTGCAATCCACAGTTCACCACCACAGCCATGGCATCAGAGTGATGCCTGCACCTCTGGGGCCATTACACGCTGTAGGGATAGAGCTGAATCACTCACTCAACTAGGTTTTCACATCTGCATCATTTGTAATGGCAGGGAGGGGCCACGTAGACGACAGTTCTTCCATGTCTCTACTGAGGGTACACTCTTTGAAAAAAGGTGCTGGATAATGGTTCTTTGGCTGTCCCCGTAGGAGAACCCTTTGAAGAACCCCTTTCCGCAGAGGGTTCTACATGGAACCCTAAAAGGTTCTCCTATGGGGGCAGCGGAAGAACCCCTTTTGAAACCATTTTCTCTAAGAGGGTACACTAGTACTCTTTAGTCGTCAGCTTTGGATAAGCTTTTGAAGAGACAAGAGCCCCTCCCCAGCCCCTGGTATTCCCCCTAATACTGCAGTGATACCTGGGTTTTTGGAGAGACAAGAGCCCCTCCCCATCCCCTGGTATTCCCCCTAATACTGCAGTGATACCTGGGTTTTTGGAGAGACAAGAGCCCCTCCCCAGCCCCTGGTATTCCCCCTAATACTGCAGTGATACCTGGGTTTTTGGAGAGACAAGAGCCCCTCCCCAGCCCCTGGTATTCCCCCTAATACTGCAGTGATACCTGGGCTTTTGGAGAGACAAGAGCCCCTCCCCAGCCCCTGGTATTCCCCCTAATACTGCAGTGATACCTGGGCTTTTGGAGAGACAAGAGCCCCTCCCCAGCCCCTGGTATTCCCCCTAATACTGCAGTGATACCTGGGTTTTTGGAGAGACAAGAGCCCCTCCCCAGTCCCTGGTATTCCCCTAATACTGCAGTGATACCTGGGCTTTTGGAGAGACAAGAGCCCCTCCCCAGCCCCTGGTATTCCCCTAATACTGCAGTGATACCTGGGCTTTTGAAGAGACAAGAGCCCCTCCCCAGCCCCTGGTATTCCCCTAATACTGCAGTGATACCTGGGCTTTTGGAGAGACAAGAGCCCCTCCCCAGCCCCTGGTATTCCCCTAATACTGCAGTGATACCTGGGCTTTTGGAGAGACAAGAGCCCCTCCCCAGCCCCTGGTATTCCCCCTAATACTGCAGTGATACCTGGGTTTTTGGAGAGACAAGAGCCCCTCCCCAGCCCCTGGTATTCCCCCTAATACTGCAGTGATACCTGGGCTTTTGGAGAGACAAGAGCCCCTCCCCAGCCCCTGGTATTCCCCCTAATACTGCAGTGATACCTGGGCTTTTGAAGAGACAAGAGCCCCTCCCCAGCCCCTGGTATTCCCCCTAATACTGCAGTGATACCTGGGCTTTTGGAGAGACAAGAGCCCCTCCCCAGCCCCTGGTATTCCCCCTAATACTGCAGTGATACCTGGGCTTTTGGAGAGACAAGAGCCCCTCCCCAGCCCCTGGTATTCCCCCTAATACTGCAGTGATACCTGGGCTTTTGAAGAGACAAGAGCCCCTCCCCAGCCCCTGGTATTCCCCCTAATACTGCAGTGATACCTGGGTTTTTGGAGAGACAAGAGCCCCTCCCCAGCCCCTGGTATTCCCCCTAATACTGCAGTGATACCTGGGCTTTTGGAGAGACAAGAGCCCCTCCCCAGCCCCTGGTATTCCCCCTAATACTGCAGTGATACCTGGGCTTTTGAAGAGACAAGAGCCCCTCCCCAGCCCCTGGTATTCCCCTAATACTGCAGTGATACCTGGGCTTTTGGAGAGACAAGAGCCCCTCCCCAGCCCCTGGTATTCCCCTAATACTGCAGTGATACCTGGGCTTTTGGAGAGACAAGAGCCCCTCCCCAGCCCCTGGTATTCCCCTAATACTGCAGTGATACCTGGGCTTTTGAAGAGACAAGAGCCCCTCCCCAGCCCCTGGTATTCCCCTAATACTGCAGTGATACCTGGGCTTTTGAAGAGACAAGAGCCCCTCCCCAGCCCCTGGTATTCCCCTAATACTGCAGTGATACCTGGGCTTTTGGAGAGACAAGAGCCCCTCCCCAGCCCCTGGTATTCCCCTAATACTGCAGTGATACCTGGGCTTTTGGAGAGACAAGAGCCCCTCCCCAGCCCCTGGTATTCCCCCTAATACTGCAGTGATACCTGGGCTTTTGGAGAGACAAGAGCCCCTCCCCAGCCCCTGGTATTCCCCCTAATACTGCAGTGATACCTGGGCTTTTGAAGGAATTGGTTAGCCAGGAAAACAAATCAACTGCAGAAATCCCTGACAGATGTTCATTCATCTCCTGGTCTTTGACAGAACTTGTCCATGGTAAGTATGGGAGTAGATAAGAGAGATCTGGAGGTGGACTTACAGTATAAATGCCATTCTTACTGACTGTGGAGGCTTCAGCAGAGAGATCGCTGTTCACTTCAATAGTCACCCTGTGATGCGTCCAAAATGGCCCCCTATTCACTATATACATTGCCTACCTGGTTAAATAAAGGTGAAATAAAATAATAAAAATATAGTGCACTAATGTACTTTTTATCAATGCCCTACTTTTGACTAAGGCCCATTAGGGCTCTGGTTAGTGCACTATATAGGGAATAGGATGCCATTTGAGATGCAGATCCAGGTTTACAGTGGGATAAATCAAAGCATTAACCCTTCAGATGGGAGGCTGCCATTTGAAATCATATTTCACCTTGATCGCATGACCGAGCGCTCCTTACCCACCTTGCTTGATAGCACCACCTATTAACCCACCCAAGGCAAAGAGCTAGGAGCCTCACTTCTTCACTCCTCATGGAAACCAAAGCTTGTTGACTTAGGGCCTGCACGCCCTCCGCCACTAGCTATCTGCATGAATAATCCCTGTCACCTGCAGCAGTACATGTGTAACGCATAGCACCAGTGGCATGTTCCTCACTTGCTCTCTCAGTGTGTGTGTGTGTGTGTGTGTGTGTGTGTGTGTGTGTGTGTGTGTGTGTGTGTGTGTGTGTGTGTGTGTGTGTGTGTGTGTGTGTGTGTGTGTGTGTGTGTGTGTGTGTGTGTGTGTGTGTGTGTGTGTGTGAGGGACGTGTAACAGTGAGAGGGTAGAGACGGGGGCGGGGTGTGTTCCTCTCCGCTCTCTTCTCCAGACTGTTATCCATCATGCAGCAGTGAGGAGTTATCATTTAATAATTAATAAAGGGCAGCGGCCCACCCTCTGCTCCAACCCCTCTTCTGCGGACATGGAGAGCCTGCCTGGAGGGCCCTGGTGGTCGATGGCAGAGGTTATTTAAAGAAATGGCGTCATCCTTCCTGGTTTGTCAGGGGCGGACACTGCTGAGCGTCACGGCCCTGTGATATAGCCTCGCCTGCACCAGTCCCATTAACCCCATTGCGGTTGCCACGTGAATTATGCCTGGATATACCCCGGCAACGCACCGCCATTTAAGGAAAATGGGGGAGGGGTAGGAGAGGTCTTCATAGAGAAAGTGGGGGCAGCGAGAGAGAGAGAGAGAGAGAGAGAGAGAGAGAGAGAGAGAGAGAGAGAGAGAGAGAGAGAGAGAGAGGGAGAGGGAGAGAGAGAGGGAGGGAGAGAGAGAGAGAGAGCTAGAGAGAGAGAGGGAGAGGTAGAGAGGGAAAGAGGGAGAGGGAGAGAGAAAGAGAAAGAGAGAGAGAGAGAGAGAGAGAGAGAGAGAGAGAGAGAGAGAGAGAGAGAGAGAGAGAGGAAGTGGGAGAGAGAGACAGAGAGAGAGAGAGAGAGAGGTAGAGAGGGAGAGAGAGACAGAGGTAGAGAGGGAGAGAGAGAGAGAGACAGAGAGAGAGAGAGAGAGTAGAGAGAGAGAGAGAGAGAGAGGAGAGAGAGAGAGAGAGGTTGAGAGAGAGAGAGAGAGAGAGAGAGAGAGAGAGAGAGAGAGGAGAGAGAGAGAGAGAGGAAGAGGGGAGAGAGAGAGAGAGGAGAGAGGGAGAGGGGGAGAGGGAGAGAAAGACAGGGAGAGAGGGAGACAGAGAGAGACAGAGAGAGAGAGAGAGAGAGAGAGAGAGAGAGAGAGAGAGAGAGAGAGAGGTAGAGAGGTAGAGAGGAGGTTGAGAGAGAGAGAGAGAGAGAGAGAGAGAGAGTAAGAGAGAGAGAGAGAGAGAGAGAGAGAGAGAGAGAGAGAGAGAGAGAGAGAGAGAGAGAGAGAGAGAGAGAGAGAGAGAGAGAGAGAGAGAGAGGTAGAGAGGTAGAGAGGGAGAGAGGTAGAGAGGGAGAGTGTCTAGTGCAAAGTGTCCTTGCTCCCGGCTGCCAGTCCAAGTTCTATGTTTAGCTCCAATACAATCACTGCTGGGCTTAATGGGAGAAATGATTTCCGTTAGATGATGAATCTCCGTTCAGACCGTGTTGGAGCTTTAATCTTTTCGTGTCTGTGTGAAAAGCGACGTCGGGTAATGGGGTTAGCTAAACTGGTCAGTTAGCTTTTCATAATTTCATTAATGTCTCTCACTGTATCGCCAAAAAGTATTTTCAAGATGGATGGTGATCCCTACCTCTGTGTAAACCCTTTTCTGCCACAATGCCCCCTAGCCTGTGGAACCCCATACAGACGTTGGATTAGAAGGCTATGATAGGACTTCCAGACCCATCCACTCATCTGTAAAGAGTATAGTATGTCCTTACGACAGCAGGGAGGTCCTCCCGCTTCCATCTCTCTCTCTCTCTCTCTCTCTCTCTCTCTCTCTCTCTCTCTCTCTCTCTCTCTCTCTCTCTCTCTCCCTCTCTCTGCCTCTTTCTTTCCCTCTCATTTCCTCTCCCTTTCTCTCTCTCCCTCTCCCCCTCTCTCCTTCTTGCTTGCTCCCTCCCTTCATCCATCTCTCTCTCTCTCTTTCTCTCTCTCTCTCACCCCACTCTGCTGTCCCATTCCTCCTGCTCTGCCACAGTTGCCGGGCGAGGCACCAGCGTTACATTGGCGCACAGATCATTGGAAGTGACATGGCGAATTTGTGGCAATTTGTAGTAAATGTCCCTTTAATGATAGCGTTTCATTTTGCACCAAATGAGACTAGAGTGCATGTAAAATGGAGGAGGCTGTTTAAGATGTTGCATTAGGCAGATGGTGTGGGCCCGTCAGGGGCCCAGGAGGGGCCCTGAGTGGATGTGTGTGAGATTGGGACTAGCTGCCAGAGCCACTGGCTCCCCAGTGGCCTTGGCCGATGGGGCCGCCTCGCCTCTCTCATCCTTTTCCTCCACTCCTCATGTATGGACATGGAAATCTATCATGCCCTTTACACATCAGCCTGCTCACAGGGGCAGAGCAATCTACATATCCCTCCACCCCACCATCCATCCCCTCCACATAATCAATTTGCCTCCAACGGAGCGAGCTTGAGCTGGTTGGCGAACGACACGAATAGCGAAAAGCAATCTTTATCTCGAGCTTACAACCCCTCCCCCCAGACTGGAACTTTGACCATTTTTATCCTTTCTTTCTTTCTCTCTCTCTCTCTCTCTCTCTCTCTCTCTCTCTCTCTCTCTCTCTCTCTCTCTCTCTCTCTCTCTCTCCTTCCCTCTTTCTTGCTCCCTTTCTTTTTTTTGTTACTTGGTTTCAGTGGGATGTGTTTGGATAGGTCTGGGAGAGAGGAGGAGCAGAGGCGGTGTAGGGGTTATTGTAAAGGCATCCTATCAGGCCCCTATAGCCAACTGACCGTTGCTAACCCTATCAACCAACAGTCTAGGAGATGAAAGCTTAGCATTCTGCCAGAGCTGTCAAAGAGCAGTCAAAATCATGGGCGGAAATATCAAACATATTCAGTTCACATGAACTTCTACTGCTTTTATGGAGATTTATATGGCTGGAAAAATATCCATTTTCTTTGGTAAATCTGCTACACTATTCACATTTATCATTAACAAAACACATTTGAACTCTTGTTTCGGCAACCTCTCTTTCTCCCCTTTTCCCTCCGTCTTGTCTATTTTCTCTCCTGGCTTTGTTCCTCAGTTCAAAACGATGTCATTGGTTTGACATGACAGGCTGGAAGCTTTTTGCCTGAGCGTTGACATCAAAATTCATTGAAATGGGCACGTGTGAAGAAGCCGCAAGAAGCCCCACCTGCACTCCTTCCCCATCCACCCCTCTCTCTCTCTGTTTTCTTTCATCTCTCCTCTCTCCCCTCCCTCTCTCTCTCTCCTTCCTGTCACCTCACTGTCACTGACAACAGCACCCCGGTGTAGAATCTCCTTGTTGTCGCTCCCTATCTGGTCCCAGCCACCAACAACAAGTCAGCTTTTGTTATTGTTTCTATGGAGTTTTAAGGTAATAAATGTAAAAACAGAAACACTCGACATTCAGGAAATAGATACTGTACCCTGCATTACACGGTGCCTGAGTATGTAACTACTGTTTATTCTTTTTGTCAGTACTCTTTCTTCCGAGTCCTTCCGAGTGTACGATACCCACAAATACAACTTTTCCACAATGCTTGTGTAGGCTCCTACTAGGTCTAGTCTTTAGAGGAATCAGACATGGTGGACATCCCCTCAACCCTCAGCCACTAAAACCTTTGACCTGTGTTAGTAAGAGCCATACTCCCACTCTGTCTCCACATCCCCCGGTGGGTCTCTCTGCAAGACCAGTGTGACCGGGGTCTCTCTTCCAGATTGATGGTGCAGTACATTAGTTACAGTGCTCTGAAAGCAGCAGGCCCTCCTGTCCTGTCTGTCGGACCAGAGTGGAGGGATGAGTGTGACACAGCCAGCACAGAAACAGATAGAGACACAGCCCAAACAATGCTGCCTCACTCCCTACCTGCCTGTTTCACTGTCTGCCTGCCTGGCTGGTGGATTTATGATGGAGGTGAGTGCGTTTATTATCT